>NW_026112354.1:0-146327 GCF_024679095.1 Eriocheir sinensis | reverse complement strand
ATGAGAATACATATACAAATACACATAAAATAACGTAAATTTCAAAAAATATATATTTTCAAAAATGCACATAAAATAAAGTAAATTTGCATAAAAATATATATACAAAACACACATTAAATAATGTAAATGCGTACATAAAATAACCTAAATTTGGATAAAACTATTTACAAAAATAAACAAAAATATATATACAAAAAACAAATAGAATAATGTAAAATCGTATCAAAATAAATACACCGAATATTAACAAAATAATGTAAATTTGTATGAAAATAAAGATGCAAAATTCCCATCAAATAGCGCATTTCTTATAAAAATATATATACCAAAATACACATAATATATTTAAATTTGTTTTGAAATAAATATACAAAATGCACACACAATAAGGTAAACTTCTATTGAAAGAGATATGCAAAAATACATATAAAACAATGTAAATTTGTTTCAAAATATATATACGAATACACATAAAATAACGTAGACTTCTATAAGAATATATATACAAAATACACATAAAATTAAGTAAATACGTATAAAAAAATGTAAACAAAATACACATAAAATAATGTAAATTCGAAACAAAATAAATAAACAAAATACCAATAAAACAATGTGTATTTGTTTAAATATAAATGTACAAAATACACATACAAAATAAACATAAAATAAGGTAAATTTGTAATGAAATATATGTACAAAATATACATAAAATAATGTAAATTTATATGAAAATATATATACAAATACACATAAAATATCATGAATTTGTATAAAATTATATATTCAAAATAAATATTAAATAATGTAAATGCGTATAAAAATATATATACAAAGTACATATAAAATAATGTAAATTCGTATCAATATAAATCAACAAAATACCAATAAAATAATATATATTTGAATAAAAATAGATTTACAAAATACACATAACATATCTAAAACTTCTATTGAAATATATACAAAAATACATAAAAATAATTTGAGTTTGTATGAAAATAGATATTCAAAATACACATAAAACTAGGTAAATTTCTTTTGAAATATATATACAAAATACCCATAAAATATTGTAAATTTGTGTCAAAATATATAAATAAATACACATAAAATGACTTAAAATAACGTAAATATGTATCAAAAATATATACAAAAAACACATTAAATAATGTAAATATGTATAAAAAAAATTTATACAAAACACAAATAAAATAATGTAAAATCGTATCAAAATAAATACAGAAAATATTAATAAAATAATGTAAATTTGTATGAAAATTAAGATGCAAAATACCCATAAAATAACGCATTTTTAAAAAATATATATATACGAAAAAACATAAAATATTTGATTTTGTATTAAAATAAATAGATATACAAAATACACATAAGATAAGCTAAATTTGAATTGAAATATATATATATACAAAATACATAAAATAATGTAAATTTGTATCAAAATACTTATACAAATACACATATAATAACGTAAATTTGTATAAAAAATATATATACAAAATATACATTAAATAATGTAAATACGTATAAAAAAATGTACAAAATACACAAATAATCATGTAATTTGTATCAAAATAAATAGACAAAATACCAATTAAATAATGTAAATTTCTATGAGAAAACATATACAAAATTCACATAAATAACGCAAATATCAATACAAATATATATAATATAATATATTTTTATACATATTTAAAATATTTAATGTATATTTTGTATATATACTTTATCCAAATTTACGTTATTTTATATGTATTTGTTTATATATTTTCATACAAATTTACATTATTTTATGTGAGTTTTGTATATGTATTACAATACAAATTTGCCTAACTTTATATGTATTTTGCATATCTATTTTCAAACAAATTTAAATTATTTTTGTGTATTTTTGTAAATATTTTTATACAAATTTTAGTTATTTTATTTGTTTTTTGTAAATTTATTTTCCTACAGATATACATTCTTTTATTGGAATTTTGTGTATTTAATTTTTTACGAATTTACATTATTTTATGTGTATTTTGTATATATATTTTTCTACGTATTTAAATTATTTTATGTGTATTTTATAATACATTTTCATAAAAATTTACGTTATTTTATTGTGTGTATTCGTATATATTTTGAAACAAATTTTATACAAATTCATGTTATTTTATGTGTATTTGTATATATATTTTCATACAAATTGATATTATTTTATGTGTATTCTTACATATATTTTATTACAAATTTACCCTTTTTTATGTTTATTTTGTATATTTATTTCATTCAATTTTAAATTATTTAATGTGTATTTTTGTATTATTATTTAGGTTATCTTAGGTTATCTTTAGGTTACCTTATTTTATGTTTATTTTGTACATTTATTTCATTCAATTTTAGATAATTGTATGTGTATATTTGTTTTTGTATTTAGGTTATTTTATGTGTATTTTGTATATATATTTTTATCCAAAATTACATTATTTTAATGGTATTTTCTTAATTTAATTCGATACGAATTTAGATTATTTCATAGGTATTTTGTATATATATTTTTATACTCATTTACATTATCTAAAGTGTGTTTTGTATATATATTTTTTATGCAAACTTATTTTATGTTTATTTTTGTACATATATTTTTATAGAAATTTGCGTTATTTTATGTATATAGTTTTATATAAATTTACGTTATTTTATGTGCATTTTGTATATTTATATTTATACAAATACACATTCTTTTATTGGTATATTGTTTATTTACATTTATACGAATTTACATTTTTTTATGTGTATTTTGTATACATTTTTTTATTCGTATTTACTTAATATTATGTGTTTTTTGTATATGTATTTTTATAGAAATCTACGTTATTTTATGTGTATTCGTATATATATTTTGAAACAAATTTACATTATTTTATATGTATTTTGCATATCTATTTCAATACAAATTTACCTTATTGTATGTGCATTTTGTATATTTATTTTAATACAAATTCAAATTTTTTATGTGTATTTTGGTATCAATAATTTTATAAAAAATGCGTTATTTTATAGGTATTTTGCATCTTAATTTTCATACAAATTTACATTATTTTATTAATATTCTGTGTATATATTTTGATACGATTTTACATTATTCTATTTGTGTTTTGTATATATTTTCTCATACATATTTACATTATTTAATGTGTATCTTGAATATATATTTCATACAAATTTACGTTATTATATGTGTATTTGTTTATATATTTTCTTTCAAATTTACATTATTCTATGTGTATTTTGTATATGTATTTTAATACAAATTAACATAATTTTATGTGTATTTTGTATATTTCAATTCATACAAATTTAAATTATTTTTGTGTATTTTTGTATATAGTTTTATCCAAATTTAGGTTATATTAAGTACGCATTTACATTATTTAATGTGTATTTTGTATATATATTTTTATCCAAAGTTACTTTAATTTACGTTCATTTTTGGACATATATTTTTATAGAATTTAGCGTTATTTTATATGTATTTGTATATGTTTTCTCATACAAATTTAAATTATTTTATTGATATTTTGTTTATATAGTTTGAAACGAATTACATGATTATACGTTTATTTTCATTCGTATTTACATTACTTAATGTGTTTTTTGTTCATATATTTTTAAACAAATCTACGTTATTATATGTATTTATTAATATTTTGATACAAATTTACATTATTTTATGTATTTTGTATATACATTTCAATTCAAATTTAGATTATTTTATCTGTATTTTGTATATCTATTTTCATACGAAAATAATTACTTATGTGTATTTTTGTATATAGTTTTATACAAATTTACGTTATTTTATGTGTATTTTGTATATTTATATTTATTCAAATACTCATTATTGGTATTTTGTTTATTTATTTTGATACGAATTTACATTATTTTATGTGTATTTTGTATACATTTTCTTATACGTATTTACTTCATTTTATGTGTATTTTGTATATATATTTTTTTCCAATCTACGTTATTTTATGTGTATTCGTATATATATTTTGAAACAAATTTACATTGTTTTAAATGTATTTTGCATATCTATTTCAATACTGATTTACCTTATTGTATGTGTATTTTGTATATTTATTTTAATACAAATAAATTTCTTCATGTGTATTTTGGTATATATATTTTTATAAAAAAATGCGTTATTTAATGGGTATTTTGCATCTTTATTTTCATACAAATTTACATTGTTTTATTAATATTCTGTGTATTTATTTTGATACGATTTTACATTATTCTATTTGTGTTTTGTATATATTTTTTTATACATATATACATTATTTAATGAGTATTTTGTATATTTTAAAACAAATTTACGTTATTTTATGCGCATCTGTTAAAATATTTTGATAAAAATTTACATTATTTTATGTATTTTGTAAATATATATTTCAATACAAATTTAGTTTATTTTATGTATATTTTGTATATCTATTTTCATTCGTATCAAAATAAATAAACAAAATAGCAATAAAATAATGTAAATTTGTATAAGAAAACATATACAAATACACATAAAATAACGCAAATTTCTAAAAAAATATATGTACAAAAATGCACATAAAATAAATTAAATTTGCATAAAAATATATATACAAAACACACATTAAATAATGTAAATGCGTACATAAAATAACCGAAATTTGTATAAAACTATATACAAAAATACACAAAAATATTTAAAATTTGTATGAAAAGAAATATACAATATACACATAAAATTAGGTAAATTTGTATTAAAATACATATACAAAATACACATAAAATAATGTAAATTTCAATGAAAATATATAAACAAATACACTTAAAATAACGTAAATTTGTATAATATATATATGCAAGATACACATTCAATAATGTAAATGTGTATAAAAATATATATAAAAAAAATAGAATAATGTAAAATCCTATCACTATAAATACACAGAATATCAATAAAATAATGTAAATTTGTATGAAAAGAGAGATGCAAAATTCCAATAAAATAACGCATTTTTTATAAAAATATATATATCAAAATACACATGAAATATTTAAATTTGTATTGAAATAAATATACAAAATGCATATACAGTAAGGTAAATATGTATTGAAAGAGATATTCAAAAATACATATAAAACAAAGTAAATTTGTTTCAAAATATATATACGAATACACATAAAATAACGTAGATTTCTATGGAAATATATATACAAAATACACATGAAATTATGTAAATACGTATACAAATATATATACAAAATACATATCTAGGTAAATTCGTGTCAAAATGAATAAACAAAATATCAAGAAAAGAAAGTGTATTTGTATGAAAATAAATAATAGATAATAAGTTTGTATGAAATATATATGCAAGATACACATTAAATAATGTAAATCTGAATAAAAAAAATATATACAAAAAACAAATAGAATAATGTGAAATCGTATCAAAATAAATACACCGAATATTAATAAAATAATGTAAATTTGTATGAAAATAAAGATGCAAAATTCCCATTAAATAGCGCATTTCTTATAAAAATATATATACCAAAATACACATAAAATATTTAAATTTGTATTGAAATAGATATAAAAAATGCACATACAATAAGGTAAACTTGTATTGAAAGAGATATGGAAAAATACATATAAAACAATGTAAATTTGTTTCAAAATATATATACGAATACACATAAAATAACGTAGATTTCTATAAAAATATATATACAAAATACACATAAAATTAAGTAAATACGTATAAAAATAGATATACAAAATACACATAGAATAATGTACAATTGTTAAAAAAAATAAACAGAATATAAACAAAATAATGTAAAATTGTATGAAAATAAAAATGCAAAATGCCCATAAAATAAGGCATATTTTTATAAAAATACATATACAAAAATACACATAGCATAATTAAATTTGTATTAAAATTAATATACAAAATGCATATACAATAAGGTAAATTTGTATTGAAAAAATATGCAAAATACACATAAAACAGTGTAAATTTATTTCAAAATCTATATACGAATACTCATAAATCAACGCAGATTTCAATAGAAATATATATACAAGAAACACATCAATTGATGTAAACACGTATATATATATATATATATATATATATATATATATATATATATATATATATATATATATATATATATATATATATATATATATATATATATATATATATATATATATATATATATATATATATATATATATATATATATATATATATATATATATATATATATATATATAAAATACACATTAAATAATGTAAATTCGCGTCAAAATAAATAAACAAAATATCAATAAAAGAATGTGTATTTGTATACACATAAAATAACCTAAATTTGTATAAAACTTTATACAAAAATACACAAAAATAATTTTAATTTGTATGAAAATAAATATACAAAATACACATAAAATTAGGTAAATTTGTATTGAAATACATTTACAAAATACACATAAAATAATGTAAATTTGAATGAAAATATATAAACCAATACACTTAAAATAACGTAAATTTGTATAAAATATATATAAAAAATACACATTAAATAATGTAAATATGTATAAAAAAATATATACAAAACACAAATAGAATAATATAAAATCGTATCAAAATAAATACACAGAATATTAATAAAATAATGTAAATTTGTATGAAAATTAAGATGCAAAATACCCATAAAATAACGCATTTTTTATAAAAAAAATATATATACCAAGACACACAAAATATTTGAATTTGTATTAAAATAAATATACAAAATGCACATACAATAAGGTAAATTTGTATTGAAATAAATATGCAAATACATATAAAACCATGTAATTTTTTTTCAAAATATATATACGAATACACATAAAATAACGTAGATTTCTATGAAAATAAATATACAAAATACACATAAAATGAAGTAAATACGTATAAAAAAAAGTTATACAAAATACACATAAAATAATGTAAACTCGTATGAAAATAAATAAACAAAATTTGTATGAAAATTAAGATGCAAAATACCCATAAAATAACGCATTTTTTATAAAAAAAATATATATACCAAGACACACATAAAATATTTGAATTTGTATTAAAATAAATATAAAAAATGCACATACAATAAGGTAAATTTGTATTGAAATAGATATGCAAATACATACAAAACCATGTAAATTTTTTTCAAAATATATATACGAATACACATAAAATAACGTAGATTTCTATGAAAATAAATATACAAAATACACATAAAATGAAGTAAATACGTTTAAAAAAAGTTATACAAAATACACATAAAATAATGTAAACTCTTATGAAAATAAATAAACAAAATAATAAAAGTATGTGTATTGTATATATATATATATATATATATATATATATATATATATATATATATATATATATATATATATATATATATATATATATATATATATATATATATATATATATATATATATATAGTATACAAAATACAAATAAATAACGTAAATTTATATAAACTATATGCAAAATACACAAAAGTAATTAAATTTGTGTGAAAATAGATATACAAAATACATGTGTATTTTGGGTATTTATTTTCATACAAATTGAAATTATTTTTGTTTATTTTTTATATATTTTCATACAAATTTTCGTTATCTTATGTGTATTTTGTATATTTATTTTTTCTACAAATATACGTTCTTTTATCTGAATTTTGTTTATTGAATTTGAAACGAATTTACCTTATTATACGAATTGACATTATTTTATGTGTATTTTGTATACATTGTTTTATATTATTTGCATAACTATTTCAATACAAATTTATCTTATTTTATGTGTTTTTTATATATTTATTTTAATACAAATTAAAAAAAATTTATGTGTATTTTGGTATATATATTTTTATAAATAAAAAAATGCGTTATTTTATGGGTATTTTGCCTCCTTATTTTCATACAAATTTACATTATTTTATTAATATTCTGTGTATTTATTTTGATACAATTTTACATTATTCTATTTGTGTTTTGTATATATTTTTTTATACAAATTTACGTTATTTTAAGTGTATTTGTTTATGTCTTTTCATTCAAATTTACATTATTTTATGTGTATTTTGTATATTTATTTCAATACAAATTTACCTAATTTTATGTGTATTTTGTATATTTATTTTCATACAAATTTAAAATATTTTTGTGTATTTTTGTATATAGTTTGATACAAATTTAGGTTATTTTTGTGTATTTTGTATATCTCTTTTTATACAAATACACATCCTTTTATTGATATTTTGTTTATTTATTTTGACGCGCATTTACAGTATTTAATGTGTATTTTGTATATATAAACATATGCTTTATTTTTTGGGTATTTTGCATCTTTATTTTCATACAAATTTACATTATTTTATTGATATTCTGCTCATTCATTTTGATACGAATTGACATTATTCTATGTGTATTTTGTATATATTTTTCATACAAATTTACGTTATTTTATGTGTATTTGTTTATATATTTTGACACAAATTTACAATATTTTATGGCTATTTTTTATATACATTTCAAAAGAAATTTAGCTAGTTTTATGTGTATTTTGTATATCTATTTTCATACAAACTCAAATTATTTCTATATATTTTTGTATATATTTTAATACAAATTTTAGTTATGTTATGTGTATTTTGTAAATTTATTTTTATTCAAATATATATTATTTTATTGGTGTTTTGTTGATTTATATTGATACGAATTTACATTATTTTATATATACTTTGTATATATATTTTTATACACTTTTACATTATTAATATTTATTTTGAATATATATTTTTATACAAATTCTTGGTATTTTATGTGTATTTGTTTATATATTTTTATATAAATTTACATTATTTTATGTCTATTTTGTACATATATTTTATTAAAAATCTACCTTATTTTATGTTTATTTTTTATGTGTATTTTGTATATTTATATACATCCAAATACACATTCTTTTATTGGTATTTTGTTTATTTATTTACTTAATTTTATGTGTATTTTGTACATTTATTTTCATAGAAATCTACGTTTTTTTATTTGTATTCGTATATATATTTTGAAACAAATTTACATTGTTTTATATGTATTTTTGCATATCTCTTTCAATACAAATTTACCTTATTGTATGTGCATTTTGTATATTTATTTCAATACAAATTTAAATATTTTATGTGTATTTTGGTATATATATTTTTATAAGAAATGCGCTATTTTATGGGAATTTTGAATCTTTATTTTTATACAAATTTACATAATTTTATTAATATTCGGTGTATTTATTTTAATACGATTTTACATTATTCTATTTGTTTTTTGTATATATATTTTTTATACACATTTACATTATTAATGTGTATCTTACATATATATTTTATACAAATTTATTATCTATTATCTATTTTCATACAAATACACATTCTTTTCATGATATTTTGTTTATTTATTTTGACACGAATTTACATTATATGATATGTATTTTGTATATATATTTTTATACGTATTTACATAATTTCATATGTATTTTGTATATATTTCTATAGAAATCTACTTTATTTTATGTGTATTCGTATATATATTTTTAAAACAAATTTACATTGTTTTATATGTATTTTTGAATATCTCTTTCAATACAAATTTACATTACTGTATATGCATTTTGTATATTTATTTCAATACAAATTTAAATATTTTATGTGTATTTTGGTATATATATTTTTATAAAAAATGCGATAATTTCTGGGAATTTTGCATCTTTATTTTCATACAAATTTACATTATTTTATTGATATTCTGTGTATTTATTTTGATACGATTTTACATTATTCTATTTGTTTTTTGTATATATATTTTTTATACACATTTACATTATTAATGTGTATCGTGCATATATATTTTATACAAATTTACGTTATTTTAAGTGTATTTGTTTATATATTTTCATTCAAATTTACATTATTTGATGTGTATTTTGTATATGTATTTCAATACAAATTTACCTAATTTTATGTGTATTTTGTATATTTCTTTTCAAACAAATTTAAATTATTTTTGTGTATTTTTGTATATAGTTTTATACAAATTTAGGTTATTTTATGTACGCATTTACATTATTTAGTGTGTGTTTTATATATATATATTTTTATGCAAATTTATGTTATTTTATATGCATTTTTGTACATATATTTTTATAGAAATTTGCGTTATTTGTATATGTTTTCTCATACAAATTTACATTATTTTATTGCTGTTTTGTTTATTTATTTTGATACGATTTACAGGATTATATGTGTATTTTGTACATATTTTTTATACGTATTTACATTACTTAATGTGTATTTTGTTTATATATTTTCAAACAAATCTACGTTATTATATGTATTTGTATAAATATTTTGATACAGATTTACATTATTTTATGTATTTTTTCAATTCAAATAGCTTATATTTATGTATTTTGTATATATATATTTTCATACAATTTTAATTATTTACTCTGTATTTTGTATATATTTTTTACAAATTTACGATATTTTATGTGTATTTTGTATATATATTTATACAAATTTATATATATATATATATATATATATATATATATATATATATATATATATATATATATATATATATATATATATATATATATATATATATATATATATATATATATATATATATATATATATATATATATATATATATATATATATATATATATATATATATATATATATATATATATATATATATATATATATATATATATATATATATATATTTATTATATTTATTTGGATACTATTTTTTAGTGTATTTTGTATTTATTTTTTTATACGTATTTACCTCATTTTATGTGTATTTTGTATATATTTTTTTTATAGAAATCTACGTTATTTTATGTGTATTCGTATATATATTTTGAAACAAATTTACATTGTTTTACATGTATTTTGCATATCTATTTCAATACAAATTTACCTTATAGTATGTGCATTTTTTATATTTATTTTAATACAAATTTTAATATTTTATGTGTATTTTGGTATATATATTTTTATAAAAAATGCGTTATTTTATGGATATTTTGCATCTTTATTTTCATACAAATTTACATTATTTTATTAATATTCTGTTTATTTATTTTTGATACGATTTTACATTATTCTATTTGTGTTTTATATATATATATATTTTTTATACATATTTACATTATTTAATGTGTATTTTGTAAATATATTTGATACAAATTTACGTTATTTTAGGTGTGTATGTTTATATATTTTCATTGAAATTTCTATTATTTTATGTGTATTTTGTATATGTATTTCAATACAAATTTACCTAATTTTATGTGTATTTTGTATATCTATTTTCATACAAATTTAAATTATTTTTGTGTATTTTTGTATATAGTTTTTTACAAACTTAGGTTATTTTATGCGTATTTTGTATATTTATTTTCATACAAATACACATTCTTTTATTGATATTTTTTTATTTATTTTGATGCGAATTTAAATTATTTAATGTGTATTTTGAATATATATATTTTTATACGTATTTACATCATTTCATGTGTATTTTGTATATATATTTCTATAGAAATCTACGTTATTTTATGTGTATTGGTATATAGATTTTTAAACAAATTTACACTTTTATGTGCATTTTGTATATTTTTTCAATACAAATTTACCTTATTGTACGTGCATTTTGTATATTAATTTTAATACAAATTTAATTATTCTCTGTGTATTTTTGTATATGTATTTTTAAAAAAATATGCTTTATTTTATGGGTATTTTGCATCTTTATTTTCATACAAAACTACATTATTTTATTGATATTCTCTGTATTTATTTTGATACGATTTTACATTATTCTATGTATATTTTGTATATCTATTTTATACAAATATTCGTTATTTTATGTGAATTTGTTTTCATTTTATTCAAATTTACATTATCTTATGTGTATTTTGTACATGTATTTAAATACAAATTTAACTAATTATATGTGTATTTTGTATATCTATTTTCATACAAATTGAAATTTATTTTTTAGTTTTTTTTGTATAGATTTTTATTCAAATTTTCGTAATTTTATGTGTATTTTGTATATTTATGTTCCTAGAAATATACGTTCTTTTATCGGAATTTTGTTTATTTATTTTGATACGAATTTTCATTTTTTTAAGGGGTACTTAATATATATTTTATGTGTATTTTGTATATGTATTTTCATACAAATACACATTCTTTTATTGATATTTTGTTTATTTATTTTGACACGAATTTACATTATTTAATGTCTATTTTGTATATATATTTTTATACGTATTTACAGCATCTCAAGTGCATTTTGTATATAAATATTTCTATAGAAATCTACGTTATTTTATGTGTATTCGTATATATATTGAAACAAATTTACATTGTCTTATGTATTTTCCATTTTAAAAAATAATTACCTTATTGTATGTGCATTTTGTATATTACTTTTAATACAAATTTAATTATTGAATGTGTATTTTTGTATATATATTTTTATAAAATATGCTTAATTTTATGGGTATTTTGCACCTTTATTTTCATACAAATTTACGATATTTTATTGATATTCTGTGTATTTATTTTGATACGATTTTACATTATTCTATGTGTATTTTTTATATATATTTTATACAAATGTGCGTTATTTTAAGTGTATTTGTTTTAATTTCTTACAAATTTACATTATTTTATGTGTATTTTGTACATGTATTTAAAGACAAATTTAACTAATTATATGTGTATTTTGAATACCTATTTTCATACATTTTGAAATTATTTTTGTTTATTTTTGTATATATTTTCATACAAATTCTCGTTATTTTATGTGTATTTTGTATATTTATTTTTCTACAAATATACGTTCTTTTATCGGAATTTTGTTTATTGAGTTTGATACGAGTTTACCTTATTTTGAATATCTATTTTCATACAAATTTAATTACTTCTGTGTATTTTTGTATATAGTTTTATATAAATTTACGTTATTTTATGTGTATTTTGTATATTTATATTTATACAAATACACTTTCTTCTATTGGTATTTTTTTTTTTTATACGAATTTACATTATTTTATGTGTATTTTGTATACATTTTTCATACGTATTTACTTCATTTTATGTGTATTTTGTATATATATTTTTATAGAAATCTACGTTATTTTATGTGTATTCGTATACCTATTTTAAAACAAATTTACATTGTTTTATATGTATTTTGCATATCTATTTCAATACAAATTTACCTTATTGTATGTGTTTTTTATATATTTATTTTAATACAAATTTAATTTTTTTATGTGTATTTTGGTATACATATTTTTATAAATAAAAAATGCGTTATTTTATGGGTATTTTGCCTCTTTATTATCATACAAATTTACATTATTTTATCAATATTCTGTGTATTTATTTTGATACGATTTTACATAATTCTATTTGTGTTTTGTATATATTTTTTTACACAAATTTACGTTATTTTAGGTGTATTTATTTATGTATTTTCATTCAAATTTACATTATTTTATGTGTATTTTGTATATGTATTTCAATACAAATTTACCTAATTTTATGTGTATTTTGTATATTTATTTTCATACAAATTTAAAATATTTTATGTATTTTGTATATAGTTTGATACAAATTTAGGTTATTTTATGTGTATTTTGAATATCTTTTTCATACAAATACACATTCTTTTATTGATATTTTGATTATTTATTTTGACGAATTTATATTATTTAATGTGTATTTTGTATATGTATTTTATACGTATTTACATCATTTCATGTGTATTTTGTATATATATTCCTATAGAAATCAACGTTATTTTATGTGTATTCGTATATATATTTTGAAACAAATTTACACTATTTTATGTGTATTTTGCGTATTTTTTCAATACAAATTTACCTTATTGTAAATGCATTTTGTATATTAATTTTAATACAAATTTAATTATTCTATGTGTAATTTTGTATATGTATTTTTTTTTAAATATGCTTTATTTTATGGGTATTTTCCATCTTTGTTTTCATACAAATTTACATTATTTTATTGATATTCTGTGTACTTATTTTGATACGGTTTTACATTATTCTATGTGTATTTTGTATATATATTTTATACAAATGTACGTTATTTTATGTGTATTTGTTTTCATTTCATACAAATTTACATAATTTTATGTGTATTTTCTACATGTATTAAAATACAAATTTAACTAATTATATGTGTATTACAAATACACATTCTTTTATTGGTATTTTGTTTATTTATTTTGATACGAATTTATATTATTTTATGTGTATTTTGTATGCATTTTTTTTATACATATTTACTTCATTTTATGTGTATTTTCTATATATATTTTTTATAGAAATCTACGTTATTTTATGTGTATTCGTATATATATTTTGAAACAAATTTACATTGTTTGATATGTATTTTGCATATCTATTTCAATACAAATTTACCTTATTGTATGGGTTTTTATATATTTATTTTAATACAAATTTAATTTTTTTATGTGTATTTTGGTATATATATTTTTTTAAATAAAAAAAATGCGCTATTTTATCGGTATTTTGCCTCTTTATTTTCATACAAATTTACATTATTTTATTAATATTCTGTGTATTTATTTTGATACGATTTTACATTATTCTATTTGTGTTTTGTATATATTTTTTTACACAAATTTACGTTATTTTAAGTGTATTTGTTTATTTATTTTCATTCAAATTTACATTATTTTATGTGTATTTTGTATATGTATTTCAATACAAATTTACCTAATTTTATGTGTATTTTGTATATTTATTTTCATACAAATTTAAAATATTTTTGTGTATTTTTGTATATAGTTTGATGCAAATTTAGGTTATTTTATGTGTATTTTGTATATATATTTTTATACGTATTTACATCATCTCATGTGTATTTTGTATATATATTCCTATAGAAATCAACGTTATTTTATGTGTATTCCTATATCTTTTCTGAAACAAATTTACACTGTTTTATGTGTATTTTGCGTATTTTTTCAATACAAATTAACCTTTTTGTATATGCATTTTGTATATTAATTTTAACACAAATTTAATTATTCTATGTGTATTTTTGTATACGTATTTTAAAAAAATGCTTAATTTTATGGGTATTTTTCATCTTTTTTTTCATACAAATTTAAATTATTTTATTGATATTCTGTGTACTTATTTTGATACGATTTTACATTATTCTATGTGTATTTAGTATATATATTTTATACAAATGTACGGTATTTTATGTGTATTTGTTTTCATTTCATACAAATTTACATAATTTTATGTGTATTTTGTACATATATTTAAATACAAATTTAACTAATTATATGTGTATTTTGTATATCTATTTTCATACAAATTGATATTACTTTTTTTTGTATATATTTTTATACAAATTTTCGTTAATTTATGTGTATTTTCGGTATTTATTTTCCTAAAATATACGTTTTTTATCGGAATTTTGTTTATTTATTTTGATACAAATTTTAATACAAATACACATTAAATAACATGAATTTGTATAAAATTTGTATCAAAATATATACTTATACACACAATAAAATAACGTAATTTTTTTTACGAAAATGTATATACAAAATACACATAAAATAATTTAAATACGTAGAAAAATATTTATGCAAAAAACACATAAAATAGTGTAAATTTGTAAGAAAAGAATTTTGTTTATTTATTTTGATACAAATTTTAATACAAATACACATTAAATAACATGAATTTGTATAAAATTTGTATCAAAATATATACTTATACACACAATAAAATAACGTACTTTTTTTTACGAAAATGTATATACAAAATACACATAAAATAATTTAAATACGTAGAAAAATATTTATACAAAAAACACATAAAATAGTGTAAATTTGTAAGAAAATATATAAACAAATACACATAAAATAATGTAAATTTGGATAAAATATATATACAAAATGAACATTAAATATTGTAAATATGTATAAAAAAATATATATTCAAAATGCACATAGAATAATGTTAAATCGTATCAAAATAAATAAACAGAATATCAATAAAATAATGTAAATTTGTATGAAAATAAAGATGCAAAATATCCATATAATAACGCATATTTGTGTATTTTTGTATATAGATTTATATAAATTTACGTTATTTTATGTGTATTTTGTATATTTATATTTATACAACTACACATTCTTTTATTGGTATTTTGATTATTTATTTTGATACGAATTTACATTATTTTATTTGTATTTTGTATACATTTTTTTATACGTATTTACTTCATTTTATGAGTATTTTGTATATATATTTTTATAGAAATCTACGTTATTTTATGTGTATTTGTATATATATTTAAGTAAATTTGTATCAAAATATTTATACAAATACACATATAATAACGTAAATTTGTATGAAAATATATAAACAAAATACACATTAAATAATGTAAATACGTATAAAAAAATATGTACAAAATACACATATAATCATATAATTCGTATCAAAATAAATAAACAAAATACCGATAAAATAATATAAATTTGTATGAGTAAACGTGTATGTTGCATATTTTTTCAATACAAATTTACCTTATTATATACGCATTTTGTATATTAATTTTAATACAAATTTAATTATACATATAAACAATGTAAATTTGTTTCAAATTATATATACGAATACACATGAAATAAGGTAGATTTCTATAAAAATATATATACAAAATACACATAAAATTAAGTAAATACGAATAAAAAATGTATACAAAATACACATAAAATAATGTAAATTAGTATCAAAATAAATAAACAAAATACCAATAAAAGAATGTGTATTTGTATAAATATATATATATATATATATATATATATATATATATATATATATATATATATATATATATATATATATATATATATATATATATATATATATATATATATATATACAAAATACACATTAAATAATATAAATTTGTTTAAAACTATACAAAATACACATGAAATGATGTAAATACGTATAAAAATATATATACAAAATACACATTAAATAATGTAAATTCGCGTCAAAATAAATAAACAAAATATCAATAAAAGAATGTGTATTTGTATGAAAATAGATATACAAAATACACATAAAATAACCTAAATTTGTATCAAACTATATACAAAAATACACAAAAATATTTTAAATTTGTATGAAAATAAATATACAAAATACACATAAAATTAGGTAAATTTGTATTGAAATACATACACAAAATACACATAAAATAATGGAAATTTGAATGAAAATACATAAACAAATACACTTAAAATAACGTAAATTTGTATAAAAAAAAATATGTACAAAACACAAACACAATAATATAAAATCGTATGAAAATAAATACATAGAATATTAATAAAATAATGTAAATTTGTATGAAAATAAAGAAGCAAAATACCCATAAAATAACTCATTTTTTTATTTATAAAAATATATTTACCAAAATACACATCAAAAAATTAAATTTGTATTAAAATAAATATACAAAAACACATACAATAAGGTAAATTTGTATTGAAATAGATATGCAAAATACATATAAAACAATGTAAATTTGTTTCAAAATATATATATACAAATACACATAAAACAACGTAGATTTCTATAAAAATATATATACAAAATACACATAAAATGAAGTAAATACGTATAAAAAAATGTATACAAAATACAAATAAAATAATATAAATTCATATCAAAATAAATAATCAAAATACCAATAAAAGAATGTGTATTTGTATAAATATAAATATACAAAATACACATAAAATAACGTAAATTTATATAAAACTATATACAAAAATACACAGAAGTAATTAAATTTGTATGAAAATATATACAAAATACACACAAAATAAGCTAAATTAGAATTGAAATATATATACAAAATACATGAAATAAAGTAAATTTGTATCAAAATATTTATACAAATACACATATAATAACGTAAATTTGTATGAAAATATATAAACAAATATAATAATAAATAATGTAAATACGTATAATAAAATATGTAAAAAACAAATTTACATTGTTTTATGTGTATTTTGCAATAAATAAAGAAGCAAAATACCCATAAAATAACTCATATTTTTATTTATAAAAATATATTTACCAAAATACACATCCAAAAATTAAATTTGTATTAAAATAAATATACAAAAAACACATACAATAAGGTAAATTTGTATTGAAATAGATATGCAAAATACATATAAAACAATGTAAATTTTTTTCAAAATATATATACGAATACACATAAAATAACGAAGATTTCTATAAAAATATATATACAAAATACACATAAAATGAAGTAAATACGTATAAAAAAATGTATACAAAATATAAATAAAATAATGTAAATTCGTATCAAAATAAATAAACAAAATACCAATAAAAGAATGTGTATTTGTATAAATATAAATATACAAAATACACATAACATAACGTAAATTTATATAAAACTATATACAAAAATACACAGAAGTAATTAAATTTGTATGAAAATATATACAAAATACACACAAAATAAGCTAAATTTGAATTGAAATATATATACAAAATACATGAAATAAAGTAAATTTATATCAAAATATTTATACAAATACACATATAATAACGTAAATTTGTATGAAAATATATAAACAAAATACACCTTAAATAATGTAAATACGTATAAAAAAAATATGTACAAAACTAATTTACATTGTTTTATGTGTATTTTGCATATTTTTTCAATACAAATTTACCTTATTGTATGTGCATTTTGTATATTAATTTTAATACAAATTTGATTAATCTATATGTATTTTTGTATATGTATTTTTATAAAAAATATGCTTTATTTTATGGGTATTTTGCATCTTTATTTTCATACAAATTTACATTATGTTTTTGATATTCTGTGTATTTATTTTGATATGATTTTACATTATTCTATGTGTATTTTGTATATATATATATATATATATATATATATATATATATATATATATATATATAAATATATATATATATATATATATATATATATATATATATATATATATATATATATATATATATATTATATGAAATGTATTTGTTTTCATTTCATACAAATCTACATTATTTTATGTTTTTTGTACATGTATTTAAATACAAATTTAACTAGTTATATGTGTATTTTGTATATCTCTTTTGTATGTATATTTTCATAGAAATTTACTCTATTTTATGAGTATTCGTATATATATTTTGATACAAATTTACATTATTGATGTGTATTTTGCATATCTATTTCAATACAAATTTACTTTATTGTATGTGCATTTTGTATATTTATTTTAATAGAAATTTAATTATTTTATATGTATATTTGTATATATATTTTTATGCAAATATGCGTTATTATATGGATATTTTGCATCTTTATTTTCATACAAATTTACATTATTTTATTGATATTCTGTTTATTTATTTTGATACGATTTAACATTATTCTATGTGCATTTTGTATATTTTTTTTTATACATATTTACAATATTTAATGTTCATTTTGTATATATATTTTATCCAAATTTACATTATTTTATGTGTATTTGTTTATATATTTTCTTACAAATTTACACTATTTTATGTGCTTTTTGTATAAAATATATATGCAAGATACACATTAAATAATGTAAATGTGTATAAAAAAATATATACAAAAAACAAATAGAATAATGTAAAATCGTATCAAAATAAATACACAGAATATCAATAAAATAATGTAAATTTGTATGAAAATAAAGATGCAAAATTCCCAAAAATTATCGCATTTTTTATAAAAATATATTTACCAACATACACGTAAAATATATAAAAAAAAATTGTATTGAAATATATATACAAAATGCATATACAGTAAGGTAAATTTGTATTGAAAAAGATATTTAAAAATACATATAAATCAATGTAAATTTGTTTCAAAATATATATACGAATACACATAAAATAAAGTAGATTTCTATAGAAATATATATACAAAATACATATGAAATTATGTAAATACGTATAAAAATATATATACAAAATACATATCAAATAATGTAAATTCGTGTCAAAATAAATAAACAAAATATCATGAAAAGAATGTGTATTTGTATGAAAATAGATAATAGATAATAAATTTGTATAAAATATATATGCAAGATACACATTAAATAATGTGAATATGTATAAAAAAGTATATACAAAAAAATAGAATAATGTAGCATCGTATCAAAATAAATACACCGAATATTAATAAAATAATGTAAATTTGTATGAAAATAAAGATGCAAAATTCCTATAAAATAGCGCATTAATGTACATGTACAAAATACACATACAAAATAAACATAAAATAAGGTAAATTTGTAATGAAATATATGTACAAAATACACATAAAATAATGTAAATTTATATGAAAATATATATACAAATACACATAAAATACCATGAATTTGTATAAAATTATATAATCAAAATAAATATTAAATAATGTAAATGCGTATAAAAATATATATACAAAATACATATAAAATAATGTAAATTCGTATCAATATAAATCAACAAAATACCAATAAAATAATATATATTTGAATGAAAATAGATTTACAAAATACACATAACCTAACTAAAATTTGTATTAAAATATATACTAAAATATACAAATACACATTCTTTTATTGGTATTTTGTTTATTTATTTTGATACGAATTTACATTATTTTATGTGTATTTTGTATACATTTTTTTATACGTATTTACTTCATTTTATGTGTATTTTGTATTTATATTTTTATAGAAATCTACGTTATTTTATGTGTATTCGTATATATATTTTGAAACAAATTTACATTGTTTTATATGTATTTTGCATATGTATTTCAATACAAATTTACCTTGTTGTATGTGTTTTTTGTATATTTATTTTAATACAAATTTAATTTTTTGATGTGTATTTTGGTATATTTATTTTTATAAATAAAAAAAATACGTTATTTTATGGGTATTTTGCTTCTTTATTTTCATACAAATTTACATTATTTTATTAATATTCTGTGTATTTATTTTGATACGATTTTATATTATTCTATTTGTGTTTTGTACATATTTTTTTATACAAATTTACGTTTTTTTATAAAATTATTGATACCAAAATACACAACAAATATTTCAATTTGTATTAAAATAAATATACAAAATGCACATACAATAAGGTAAATTTGTATTGATATAGATATGCAAAATACATATAAAATAATGTAAATTTGTTTCAAAATATATATACGAATACAATAAAATAACGTAGATTTCTATAAAAATAGATATACAAAATACACATAAAATTAAGTAAATACGTATAAAAAAATGTATACAAAATAAACATAAAATAATGTAAATTCGTATAAATGTAAAATTAATAAACAATATACCAATAAAAGAATGTGTATTTGTATAAATATAAATATACAAAATGCACATAAAATAACGTAAATTTGTATAAAACTATATACATAAAATAACGCAAATTACTATAAAAATATATGTACAAAAATGAACATAAAATAAATTTGCATAAAAATATATATACAAAACACACTTTAGATAATGTAAATGAGTATAAAAATATATATTTTTCTCCGTATTTAAATTATTTTATGTGTATTTTATATATACATTTTCATAAAAATTTACTTTATTTTATTGTGTGTATTCGTATATATTTTGAAACAAATTTTATACAAATTCATGTTATTTTATGTGTATTTGTATATATATTTTCATACAAATTTATATTATTTTATGTGTATTCTTACATATATTTTATTACAAATTTACCTTATTTTATGTTTATTTTGTATATTTATTTCATTTAAAATAATCAAATTTCAATTTATTGTATATGCATTTTGTATATTAATTTTAATATAAATTTAATTATTCTATGTGTATTTTTCTATATGTATTTTTATAAAAATATGCTTTATTTTATGGGTATTTTGTATCTTTATTTTCATACAAATTTACGTTATTTTATTGATATTCTGCTCATTCATTTTGATACGATTTGACATTATTCTATGTGTATTTTGTATATATTTTTCATACAAATTTACGTTATTTTATGTGTATTTGTTTATATATTATGAAACAAATTTACAATATTTTATGGGTATTTTGTATATATATTTCAAAAGAAATTTACCTAGTTTTATGTGTATTTTGAATATCTATTTTCATACAAACTCAAATTATTTTTATACAAATTTACGTTATTTTAAGTGTGTTTGTCTATATATTCTCATTCAAATTTACATTATTTGATGTGTATTTTGTATATGTATTTCAATACAAATTTACCTAATTTTACGTGTATTTTGTATATTTCTTTTCATAAAAATTTAAATTATTTTTGTATATTTTTGTATATAGTTTTATACAATATACAAAATACACATGTATTTTGTATTTCTATTTTCACACAAATTCAATTACTTTTGTGTATTTTTGCTTATAGTTTTATATAAATTTACGTTATTTTATTTGTATTTTGTATATTTATATTTATACAATTTACATTCTTTTATTATTATATTGTTTATTTATTTTGATACGAGTTTACATTATTTTATGTGTATTTTGGATATTTATTTTCATAGAAATATACGTTATTTTATGTGTATTCGTATATATATTTTGAAAAAAATTTACATGGTTTTATATGTATTTTGCATATCTATTTCAATACAAATTTACATTATAGTATGTGCATTTTGTATATTTATTTTAATACAAATTCAAATATTTTATGTGTCTTGGTATATATATTTTTATAAAAAAAATGCGTTATTTTATGGGTATTTTGCATCTTAATTTTCATACAAATTTACATTATTTTATTAATATTCTGTGTATTTATTTTGATACGATTTTATATTATTCTATTTGTGTTTTGTATATATTTTTTTTATACATATTTACATTATTTAATGTGTATTTTGTATATATATTTTATACAAATTTACGTTATTTTAAGTGTATTTGTTTATATATTTTCATTCAAATTTACATTATTTTATGTGTATTTTGTAAATGTATTTCAATACAAATTTACCTAATTTTATGTGTATTTTGTATATTTATTTTTATACAAATTAAAATTATTTTTGTATATTTTTTTTATAATTTTATACAAATTTAGGTGATTTTATGTGTATATTGTATATCTATTTTCATACAAATACTCATTCTTTTATTGATATTTTGTTTATTTATTTTAACGCGAATTTACATTATTTAATATGTATTTTATATATATATTTTTATACGTGTTTACATCATTTGATGTGTATTTTGTTTATATATTTCTATAGAAATCTACGTTGATTTATGAGTATTCATATATAGATTTTGAAATAAATTTACACTGTTTTATGTGTATTTTGCATATTTTTTTCAATACAAATTCACCTTATTTTATATGCATTTTGTATATTAATTTTAATACAAATTTAATTATGCTATGTGTATTTTTGGATATGTATTTTTTATAAAAATATGCTTTATTTTATGGGTATTTTGCATTTATATTTTCATACAAATTTACATTATATTATTTTTGAAACAATTTTACATTATTCTTTGTGTATTTTGTATATCTATTTTTATACGTATTTACATAATTTTATGTGTATTTTGTATATATATTTTTATAGAAATCTACGTTATTTTATGTGTATTCGTATATATATTTTGAAACAAATTTACATTGTTTTATATGTATTTTTGCATATCTCTTTCAATACAAGCTTACCTTCTTGTATGTGCATTTTGTATATTTATTTCCATAAAAATTTAAATATTTTACGTGTATTTTGGTACATATATTTTTTTATAAGAAATGCGCTATTTGATGGGAATTTTGCATTTTTATTTTCATACAAATTTACATTATTTTATTAATATTCGGTGTATTTATTTTGATACGATTTCACATTATTCTATTTGTTTTTTGTATATATATTTTTTTATACATATTTACATTATTTAATATGTGTCTTGCTTATATATTTCATACAAATTTATTATCTATTATTTATTTTCATACAAATACACATTCTTTTCATGATATTTTGTTTATTTATTTTGACACGAATTTACCGAGATATGTATTTTGTATATATATTTTTATACGTATTTACTAGTTTCATGTGTATTTTGTATATATATTTCTATAGAAATCTACGTTATTTTATGTGTATTCGTATATATATTTTGAAACAAATTTACTTTGTTTTATATGTATTTTTGAATATCTCTTTCAATACATATTTAAATTACTGAATATGCATTTTGTATATTTCTTTTCATACAAATTTTAAATATTTTTCTGTATTTTTGTATATAGTTTTATACAAATTTAGGTTATTTTATGTACGCATTTACTTTATTTAATGTGTGTTTTGTATATATATTTTTATTCAAATTGAATTTATTTTATGTGCATTTTTTTACATATATTTTTTTAGAAATTTGCGTTATTTTATGAGTATTTGTATATCTTTTCTCATACAAATTTACATTATTTCATTGCTATTTTGTTTATTTATTTTGATACGAATGAAAATAGATATACAAAATATACATAAAATATTCTAAATTTGTATTGAAATGTATATATTAAAAATACATAAAATAATGTAAATTTGTATCAAAATATTTTAACAGATGCGCATAAAATAACGTAAATTTGTTTTAAAATATACAAAATATACATTAAATATTGTAAATATGTATAAAAAATATATACGAAACACAAATAGAATAATGTAAAATTGTATCAAAATAAATACACAGAATATTAATAAAACAATGTAAATTTGTATGAAAATAAAGATGCAAAATACCCATTAAATAATGCATTTTTTATAAAAATATATTTACCAAAATACACACAAAATATTTAAATTTGTATTACAATAAATATACAAAATGCACATACAGTTATTTTATGTGTATTCGTATATATATTTTGAAACAAATTTTCATTGTTTTATATGTATTTTGCATATCTATTTCAATACAGATTTACCTTATTGTATATATTTATAGAAATCTACGTTATTTTATGTGTATTCGTATATATATTTTGAAACAAATTTACATTGTTTTATATGTATTTTGCATATCTATTTCAATACAAATTTACCTTATTGTATGTGCATTTTATATATTTATTTTAATACAAATTCAAATATTTTATGTGTATTTTGGTATATATAATTTTATAAAAAATGCGTTATTTTATAGGTATTTTGCATCTTAGTTTTCATACAAATGTACATTATTTTATTAATATTCTGTGTATATATTTTGATACGATTTTATATTATACTATTTGTGTTTTGTATATATTTTTTTTATACATATTTTCATTATTTAATGAGTATTTTTTATATATATTTTATACAAATTAACGTTATTTTAAGTGTATTTGTTTATATAATTTCATTCAAATTTACATTATTTTAAGTGTATTTTTTATATGTATTTAAATACAAATTTTCCTAGTTTTTAGTGTATTTTGAATATTTATTTTCATACAAATTTAAATTATTTTTGTGTTGTTTTGTATATGTATTTCAATCCAAATTTGCCTAATTGTATGTGTATTTTGCCTATCTATTTTCAAACAAATTTAAATTATTTTTGCGTATTTTTGTATCAATTTTTATACAAATTTTAGTTATTTTATTTGTATTTTGTATATATATTTTCCTACATATATTCATTCTATTTTTGCAATTTTGTTTATTTATTTTGATACGAATTTCCATTACTTTATGTGTATTTTGTATATATATGTTTCTACGTATTTACATTATTTTATGTGTATTTTGGATATACTTCATAAAAATTTACGTTATTTTATTGTGTCCTCTCGTATATATTTTGATACAAATTTTATAGAAATTCATGTTATTTTATGTGTATTTGAATACATATTTTCATACAAATTTAAATCATTTTATGTTTGTATTTTTACATATATTTCATTACAAATTTATCTTATTTTATTTTTGTTTCATATATTCATTTCATGCAATTTTAAATTATTTTATGTGTATATTTGTATTTGTATTTAGGTTATTTTATTTGTATTTTCTATATACATTTCATCCAAATCTACATTATTTTATTGGTATTTTGTTAATTTAATTCGATACGAATTTAGATTATTTCAAAGGTATTTTTTATACATTTTTTTATACGCATTTACATTATTTAATGTGTGTTTTGTATATATATTTTGATGCAAATTTACTTTATTTGATGTGCATTTTTGTACATATATTTTTAAAGAAATTAGTGTTATTTTATATGTATTTTGTTGTTTTCTCATACAAGTTTACATTATATTATTGGTATTTTGTTTATTTATTTTGATACGAATTACATGATTACATGTGTATTGTCTACATATTTTTTATACGTATTTACATTATTTAATGTGTATTTTGTTTATGTGTTTTTATACAAATTTACGTTATTATATATGTATTTGTATAAATATATATATATATATATATATATATATATATATATATATATATATATATATATATATATATATATATATATATATATATATATATATATATATATATATATATATATATATATATATATATATATATGTATATATATATATATATATATATATATATATATATATATATATATATATATATATATATATATATATTCAAATTTAGTTTATTATATGTTTATTTTGTATATCTATTTTCATACAAATTTAACTACTTTTGTGTATTTTTGTATATAGTTTTATATAAATTTACGATATTTTATGTGTATTTTGTATATATATTTTTCTACAAATACACATTTTTTTATTGGTATTTTGTTTATTTATTTTGATACGAATTTACATTATTTTATGTGTATTTTGTGTACATTTTTTTATACGTGTTTACTTCATTTTATGTGTATTTTGTATATATATTTTTATAGAGATCTACGTTATTTTATGTGTATTCGTATATATATTTTGAAACAAATTTTACATTGTTTTATATGTATTTTTGATATCAATATAAATTTACCTTATTGTATGTGCATTTTGTATATTTATTTTAATACAAATTTTAATTTTTTATATGTCTTTTGGCATATATATTAAAAAAAATGCGTTATTTTATGGATATTTTGCTCCTTTATTTTCATACAAATTTACATTATTTTTTTAATATTCTGTGTATTTATTTTGTTACGATTTTACATTATTCTATTTGGGTTTTGTATATATTTTTTTATAAATATTTACATTACTTAATGTGTATTTTGTATATATATTTTATACAAATTTACTTTATTTTAAGTGTATTTGTTTATATATTTTCATTCAAATTTAATTATTTTATGTATATTTTGTAAATGTATTTCAATACAAATTTACCAAATTTTTTGTGTATTTTGTATACTTATTTTCAAACAAATTTAAATTATTTTTGTGTTTTTTTTGTATATAGTTTTATACAAATCTACGTTATTTTATGTGTATTTTGTATATCTATTTTCATACAAATACAAACTCCTTTATTGATTTTTTGTTTATTTATTTTGACACTAATTTATATTATTTAATGTCTATTTTGTATATATATTTTTATACGTATTTACAGCATCTCAAGTGTATTTTGTATATATATTTCTATAGAAATCTGCGTTATTTTATGTGTATTCGTAATATATTTTGAAACAAATTTACATTGTTTTATGTGTATTTTGCATATTTTTTTTTTAATAAAAATTCACCTTATTGTATGTGCATTTTGTATATTAATTTTACTACAAATTTAATTTTTGAATGTGTATTTATGTATATGTATTTTTATAAAAATATGCTTTATTTTATTGGTATTTTGCATCTTTATTTTCATACAAATTTACATTATTTTATTGATATTTTGTGTATTTATTTTGATACGATTTTACATTATTTTCTATGTGTATTTTGTACATATATTTAATACAAATGTACGTTATTTTATGTGTATTTGTTTTCATTTCATACAAATTTTCATTATTTTATGTGTATTTTGTACATGTACAAATTTGTTCAAATTTAACTAATTATATGTGTATTTTGTATATCAATTTTCATAAAAAAAGATATTAATTTTGTTTTGTTTTTGTATATATTTTTATACAAATTTTGTTATTTTATGTGTATTTTGTATATTTATTTTCCTACAAATATACGTTCTTTAACGGAATTTTGTTAGTTTATTTTGATACGAATTTACATTATTTTAGGTGTATTTAGTATATATATTTTTATACTATTTACATCATTTTATATGTATCTTGTATGTATATTTTCATAGAAATTTACTCTATTTTATGTGTATTCGTATATATATTTTGATACAAATTTACATTATTGATGTGTATTTTGCATATGTATTTCAATACAAATTTACTTTATTGTAGATGCATTTTGTATATTTATTTCAATACAAATTTAATTATTTCATGTGTAATTTTGTATATATATTTTTATGCATATATGCGTTATTATATGGGTATTTTGCATCTTTATATTCATACAAATTTAAATTATTTTATTGATATTCTGTTCATTTATTTTGATACGATTTAACATTATTCTATGTGTATTTTGTATAAATATTTTTATACATATTTACATTATTTAATGTATATTTTCTATATATATTTTATCCAAATTTACGTTATTTTATGTGTATTTGTTTATATATTTTCATACAAATTTACATTATTTTATGTGTATTTTGTATATGTATTTAAATACAAATTTGCCTAACTTTATGTGTATTTTGCATATCTATTTAGGTGTATTTTGTATATGTTTTCTCATAAAAATTTACATTATTTTATTGGTATTTTGTTTATTTATTTTGATACGAATTACATGATTATATATGTATTTTGTATATATTTTTTTATATTAATTACATTATTTAATGTGTATTTTGTTTATATATTTTTATATAAAATTTACGTAATTATATGTGTATTTGTAAAAATATTTTGATACAAATTTACTTTATTTTATGTATTTTGTACATATATTTCAATTCAAATTAAGCTTATTTTGTATGTATTTTGTATATCTTTTCATACAAATTTAATTACTTTTGTGTATCTTTATATATAGTTTTATATAAATTTACCTTATTTTATGTGCATTTTGTATATTTATATTTATACAAATACACATAAAATAAAGTAAATTTGCATAAAAATAAATATACAAAACACACATTAAATAATGTAAATGCGTATAAAAATATGTATACAAAATACCTATGAAATAATCTAAATTCGTATCGAATTAAACTAACAAAATACCAATAAAATAATGTAATTTTTGATGAAAATACATATATAGAAAATACACATAAAATAACCTAAATACAAATACATATATACACATAAAATATTTAAAATTGAAGGAAATAAATATTCAAAATAAACATAAAATAAGGTAAATTTGTAGTGAAATATATGTAAAAATGCACATAAAATAATGTAGATTTGTATGAAAATATATATACAAATACACATAAAATAATATGAATTTGTATAAAATTTGTATAGAATTATATACGAATACTCACAATAAAATAAAGTAAATTTTTTAAAAAATATATATACAAAATACACATAAAATAATGTAAATACGTAGAATAATATATATACAAAATACACATAAAATAAAGTAAACTCGTATCAGAATAAATAGATAAAATTCAAATAAAAGAATGTATATTTGTAGGAAAATATATATAGAAAATACAAATAAAATATCTAAAATTTGTATAAAAATATATACAAAAACACACAAAAATTATTTAAATTTGTTTGAAAATAGATATGCAAAATACACATAAAATTAGGCAAATTTGTATTGAAATACATATACAAAATACACATAAAATAATGTAAGTTTGAAAGAAAATATATAAGCAAATACACTTAAAATAACGTAAAATTGTATGAAATATATATACAAAATACACATTAAATAATGTAAATATGTATAAAAAAAAATATATACAAAACACAAATAGAATAATGTAAAATCGTATCAAAATAAATACACAGAATATTAATAAAATAATATAAATTTGCATGAAAATAAAGATGCAAAATACCCATAAAATAACGCATTTTTTTATAAAAATATAGATACCAAAACACACATAAAATATTTGAAATTGTATTAAAATAAATATACGAAATGCACACACAATAAGGTAAATTTGTATTGAAATAGATTTGCAAAATACATATAAAACAATGTAAATTTGTTTCAAAATATATATACGAAAACACATAAAATAACGCAGATTTCTATAAAGATATATATACAAAATACACATAAAATGAAGTAAATACGTATAAAAATATATATACACAATACACATTAAATAAGGTAAATTCGTGTCAAAATAAATAAACAAAATATCAATATAAGAATGTGAATTTGTATGAAAATAGTATATGGTATATATATCTTTATAAGAAATGCGCTATTTGATGGGAATTTTGCATCTTTATTTTCATACAAATTTACATTATTTTATTAATATTCGGTGTATTTATTTTGATACGATTTCACATTATTCTATTTGTTTTTTGTATATATTTTTTTTATACATATTTACATTATTTAATGTGTATCTTGCATATATATTTCATACAAATTTATTATCTATTATTTATTTTCATACAAATACACATTCTTTTCATGATATTTTGTTTATTTATTTTGACACGAATTTACCTAGATATGTATTTTGTATATATATATATATATATATATATATATATATATATATATATATATATATATATATATATATATATATATATATATATATATATATATATATATATATATATATATATATATATATTTATAAGTATTTACATAATTTCATGTGTATTTTGTATATATATTTCTATAGAAATCTACGTTATTTTATGTGTATTCGTAGATATATTTTGAAACAAATTTACTTTGTTTTATATGTATTTTTGAATATCTCTTTCAATACATATTTACCTTACTGAATATGTATTTTGTATATTTATTTCAATGCAAATTTAAATATTTTATGTGTATTTTGGTATATATATTTTTATAAAAAATGCGCTTTTTTATGGGAATTTTGCATCTTTCTTTTCATACAAATTTACATTATTTTATTGATATTCTGTGTATTTATATTGATAGGATTTTACATTATTCTATTTCTTTTTTGTATTTATTTTTTTATACACATTTACATTATTTAATGTGTATCTTGCATATATATTTTATACACATTTACGTTATTTTAAGTGTATTTGTTTATATATATTCATTCAAATTTACATTATTTTATGTGTTTTGTATATGTATTTCAATACAAATTTACCTAATTTTATGTGTATTTTGTATATTTCTTTTCATGCAAATTTTAAATATTTTTGTGTATTTTTGTATATAGTTTATACAAATTTAGGTTATTTTATGTACGCATTTACATTATTTAATGTGTATTTTTATGCAAATTTACTTTATTTTATGTGCATTTTTGTACATATATTTTTTTAGAAATTTGCGTTATTTCATGTGTATTTGTATATGTTTTCTCATACAAATTTACATTATTTTATTGCTATTTTGTTTATTTATTTTGATACGAATGAAAATAGATATACAAAATATACATAAAATAAACTAAATTTAATTTGAAATATATATACAAAATACATAAAATAATGTAAATTTGTATCAAAATATTTTAACAGATGCGCATAAAATAACGTAAATTTGTTTTAAAATATACAAAATACACATTAAATTATGTAAATATGTATAAAAAAATATATACAAAAAACAAATAGAAAAATGTAAAATCGTATCAAAATAAATACACAGGATATTAATAAAACAATGTAAATTTGTATGAAAATAAAGATGCAAAATACCCATTAAATAACGCATTTTTTATAAAAATATATATACCAAAATACACATGAAAAAATTAATTTGTGTTAAAATAAATATACAAAATACACATACAATAAGGTAAATTTGTATTGAAATAGATATATAAAATACATATAAAAGAATGTAAATTTGTTTCAAAATATATATACGAATACACATAAAATAACGTAGATTTGTATAAAAATATATATACAAAATACACATAAAATGAAGTAAATACGTATAAGAAAATGTATACAAAATACAGATAAAATAATGTAAATTCGTATCAAAATAAATAAACAAAATACCAATAAAAGAATGTGTATTTGTATAAATATAAATATACAAAATACACATAAAATAACGTAAATTTGTATAAAACTATACGAAAATACAGAGAAGTAATTAAATTCGTATGAAAATAGATATACAAAATACAGATAAAATAAGCTAAATTTGAATTGAAATGTATATATAAAATACAATATTTTATGTGTATATTTGTATTTGTATTTAGGTTATTTTATATGTATTTTGTATATATATTTTCATCCAAAATTACATTATTTTATTGGTATTTTCTTAATTTAATTCGATACGAATTTAGATTATTTCATAGGTATTTTCTATACATATTTTTATACTCATTTACATTATCTAATGTGTGTTTTGTATATATATTTTTATGCAAATTTATTTTATGTTCATTTTTGTAGATATTTTTTTATAGACATTTGCGTTATTTTATGTATATAGTTTTATATAAATTTACGTTATTTTATGTGCATTTTGTATATTTATATTTATACAAATACACATTCTTTTATTGGTATATTGTTTATTTACATTTATACGAATTTACATTATTTTATGTGTATTTTGTATACATTTTTTTATACGTATTTACTTAATTTTATGTGTATTTTGTATATGTATTTTTATAGAAATCTACGTTATTTTATGTGTATTCGTATATATATTTCTAAACAAATTTACATTATTTTATATGTATTTTCCATATCTATTTCAGTACAAATTTACCTTATTGCATGTGCATTTTTTTATATTTATTTTAATACAAGTTCAAATATTTTATGTGTATTTTGGTATCAATAATTTTATAAAAAATGCGTTATTTTATAGGTATTTTGCATCTTAATTTTCATTTTATATGTACTTTGTATATATATTTTTATACGCTCTTACATTATTTAATATTTATTTGAATATATATTTTTATACAAATTCAAGGTATTTTATATGTATGTATATATATTTTCATATAAATTTACATTATTGTATGTGTATTTTGTACATATATTTTATTACAAATCTACCTTATTTTATGTTTATTTTGTATGTGTATTTTGTATATTTATATTTATTCACATACACATTCTTTTATTGGTATTTTGTTTATTTATTTTAATTCGAATTTACATTAATTTATGTGTATTTTGTATACATTTTTTTATACGTATTTAATTAATTTTATGTGTATTTTGTAGATATATTTTTATAGAAATCTACGTTTTTTTATTTGTATTCGTATATATAGTTTGAAACAAATTTACATTGTTTTATATGTATTTTTGCATATCTCTTTCAATATAAATTTACCTTATTGTATGTGCATTTTGTATATATATTTCAATACAAATTTCAAAATTTTATGTGTATTTTGGTATATATATTTTTATAAGAAATGCGCTATTTTATGGGAATTTTGCATCTTTATTTTCATACAAATTTACATTATTTTATTAATATTCGGTTTATTTATTTTGATACGATTTTACATTATTCTATTTGTTTTTTGTATATACTTTTTTATACATATTTACATTATTTAATGTGTATCTTGCATATATATTTTATACAAATTTATTATCTATTATCTATTTTCATACAAATACACATTCTTTTCATGATATTTTGTTTATTTATTTTGACACGAATTTACATTATTTGATATGTATTTTGTATATATATTTTTATACGTATTTACATAATTTCATATGTATTTTGTATATATATATATATATATATATATATATATATATATATATATATATATATATATATATATATATATATATATATATATATATATATATATATATTTTTTTATTTAATAGATATTCAAAATACACATAAAATAACCTAAATTTTTATCAAACTATATACAAAAATACACAAAAATATTTTAAGTTTGCATGAAAATAAATATAAAAAATACACATAAAATTAGGTAAATTTGTATGGAAATACATATACAAAATTCACATAAAATAATGTAAATTTGAATGAAAATACATAAACAAATACACTTAACATAACGATAATTTGTATAAAAAAAATATATTCAAAACACAAATAGAATAATGTAAAATCGTATCAAAATAAATACACAGAATATTAATAAAATAATGTAAATTTTTATGAAAATTAAGAGGCAAAATACCCATAAAATAACGCATTTTTTTTATTTATAAAAATATATATACCAAAATACACATAAAAAAATTAGATTTGTATTAAAATAAATATATAAAAAACGCATACAATAAGGTAAATTTGTATTGAAATAGATATGCAAAATACATATAAAGCAATGTAAATTTGTTTCAAAATATGTATACGAATACACATAAAATAACGTAGATTTCTATAAAAATATATATACAAAATACACATAAAATGAAGTAAATACGTATTAAAAAAATGTATACAAAATACACATAAAATAATGTAAATTTGTATCAAAATAAATAAACAAAATACCAATAAAAGAATGTGTATTTGTATAAATATAAATATACAAAATACACATAAAATAACGTAAATTTATATAAAACTATATACAAAAATACACAGAAGTAATAAAATTCGTATGAAAATAGATATACAAAATACACACAAAATAAGCTAAATTTGAATTGAAATGTATATACAAAATACATAAAATAATGTAAATTTGTATCAAAATATTTATAAAAATACATATAATAACGTAAATTTATTTAAAAATATATTAACACAATACACATTAAGTAATGTAAATACGTATAAAAAATATGTACAAAATACACATATAATCATTTAATTCGTATCAAACTAAATAAACAAAATATCAATAAAATAATGAAAATTTGTATGAGAAAACATATACAAATAAATATAAAATAACGCTAATTTCTATAAAAATATATGTCCAAAAATGAACGTCAAATAAAGTAACTATGGATAAAAATATATGTACAAAACACACATTAAATAAAGTAAATGCGTACATAAAATAACCTAAATTTGCATAAAACTATATAAAAAAATACACAAAAATAATTTAAATTTGTATGAATAGAAATATACAAATTACATATAAAATTAGGTTAATTTGTATTGAAATACATATACAAAATACACATAAAATAATGTAAATTTGAAAGAAAATATATAAACGAATACACATATTATAACGTAAATTTGTATGAAATATATATACAAAATACACATTAAATAATGTAAATATGTATAAAAAATATATATACAAAACACAAATAGAATAATGTAAAATCGTATCAAAATTTACGTTATTATATGTATTTTTATAAATATTTTGATACAAATCTACATTATTTTATGTATTTTGTATATACATTTCAATTCAAATTTAGGTTATTTTATCTGTATTTTGTATATCTATTTTCATAGGAATTTAATTACTTCTGTGTATTTTTGTATATAGTTTTATACAAATTTACTTTATTTTCAGTGTATTTTGTATATTTATATTTATACAAATACACATTCTTTTATTGGTATTTTGTTTATTTATTTTGATACGAATTTAAATTATTTTATGTGTATTTTGTATACATTTTCTTATACGTATTTACTTCATTTTATGTGTATTTTGGATATATATTTTTATATAAATCTACGTTATTTTATGTGTATTTGTATATATATTTTGAAACAAATTTACATTGTTTTATATGTATTTTGCATATCTATTTCAATACAGATTTACCTTATTGTATGTGTATTTTGTATATTTATTTTAATACAAACTATTTTTTTCATGTGTATTTTGGTATATATATTTTTATAAAAAAATGCGTTATTTAATGGGTATTTTGCATCTTTATTTTCATACAAATTTACATTGTTTTATTAATATTCTGTGTATTTATTTTGATACGATTTTACATTATTCTATTTGTGTTTTGTATATATTTTTTTATACATATTTACATTATTTAATGTGTATTTTGTATATTTTAAAACAAATTTACCTTATTTTATGCGCATCTGTTAAAATATTTTGATACAAGTTTACATTATTTTATGTATTTTGTATATATATTTCAATACAAATTTAGTTTATTTTATGTATATTTTGTATATCTATTTTGATTCGTATGGAAATAAATAAACAAAATAACAATAAAATAATGTAAATTTGTATGAGAAAACATATACAAATACACATAAAATAACGCAAATTTCTAAAAAAATATATGTACAAAAATGCACATGAAATAAAGTAAATTTGCATAAAAATATATATACAAAACACACATTAAATAATATAAATGCTTACATAAAATAACCTAAATTTGTATAAAACTATTTACAAAAATACACAAAAATATATATACAAAAAACAAATAGAATAATGTAAAATCGTATCAAAATAAATACACCGAATATTAACAAAATAATGTAAATTTGTATGAAAATAAAGATGCAAAATTCCCATCAAATAGCGCATTTCTTATAAAAATATATATACCAAAATACACATAAAATACTTATATTTGTATTGAAATAAATATACAAAATGCACATACAATAAGATAAACTTCTATTTAAAGAGATATGCAAAAATACATATAAAACAATGTAAATTTGTTTCAAAATATATAAACGAATACACATAAAATAACGTAGATTTCTATAAAAATATATATATACAAAATACACATAAAATTAAGTAAATACGTATAAAAAAATGTAAACAAAATACACATAAAATAATGTAAATTCGAAACAAAAAAAATAAACAATATACCAATAAAAGAATGTGTATTTGTATAAATATAAATGTACAAAATACACATACAAAATAAACATAAAATAAGGTAAATTTGTAATGAAATATATGTACAAAATACACATAAAATAATGTAAATTTACATGAAAATATATATACAAATACACATAAAAAACATGAATTTGTATGAAATTATATATTCAAAATAAATATTAAATAAAGTAAATGCGTATAAAAATATATACAAAGTACATATAAAATAATGTAAATTCGTATCAATATAAATCAACAAAACACCAATAAAATAATATATATTTGAATGAAAATAGATTTACAAAATACACATAACATAACTAAAATTTGTATTGAAATATATACAAAAATACATAGAAATAATTTGAGTTTGAATGAAAATAGATATTCAAAATACACATAAAACTAGGTAAATTTCTTTTAAAATATATATACAAAATACCCATAAAATATTGTAAATTTGTGTCAAAATATATAAACAAATACACATAAAATAATTTAAAATAACGTAAATATGTATCAAATATATATACAAAAAACACATTAAATAATGTAATTATGTATAAAAAATATATACAAAACACAAATAAAATAATGTAAAATCGTATCAAAATAAATACAGAAAATATTAATAAAATAATGTAGATTTGTATGAAAATTAAGATGCAAAATACCCATAAAATAACGCATTTTTTAAAGAAATATATATACGAAAAAACATAAAATATTTGATTTTGTATTAAAATAAATAGATATACAAAATACACATAAAATTAACTAAATTTGAATTCAAATATATATAAAAAATACATAGAATAATGTAAATTTGTATCAAAATACTTATACACTTACACAAATACACATATAATAACGTAAATTTGTAAAAAAATATATAAACAAAATACACATTAAAAAATGTAAATACGTATAAAAAATATGTACAAAATGCACAAATAATCATGTAATTCGTATCAAAATAAATAGACAAAATACCAATAAAATAATGTAAATTTCTATGAGAAAACATATACAAAATACACATAAATAACGCAAATATCAATAAAGATATATATAATATAATATATTTTAATACATATTTTAAATATTTAATGTATATTTTGTATATATATTTTATCCAAATTTACGTTATTTTATATGTATTTGTTTATATATTTTCATACAAATTTACATTATTTTATGTGAGTTTTGTATATGTATTTCAATACAAATTTGCCTAACTTTATGTGTATTTTGCATATCTATTTTCAAACAAATTTAAATTATTTTTGTGTATTTTTGTATATATTTTTATTCAAATTTTAGTTATTTTATTTGTTTTTTGTATATATATTTTCCTACATATATACATTCTTTTATTGGAATTTTGTGTATTTAATTTTTTACGAGTTTACATTATCTTATGTGTATTTTGTATATATATTTTTCTACGTATTTAAATTATTTTATGTGTATTTTATATATACATTTTCATAAAAATTTACGTTATTTTATTGTGTGTATTCGTATATATTTTGAAACAAATTTTATACAAATTCATGTTATTTTATGTGTATTTGTATATATATTTTCATACAAATTTATATTATTTTATGTGTATTCTTACATATATTTTATTACAAATTTACCTTATTTTATGTTTATTTTGTATATTTATTTCATTCAATTTTAAATTATTTAATGTGTATATTTATATTTGTATTTAGGTTATTTTATGTGTTTTCTATATATATTTTCATCCAAAATTACATTATTTTATTGTTATTTTCTTAATTTAACTCGATACGAATTTAGATAATTTCATAGGTATTTTGTATTCATATTTTTATACTCATTTACATTATCTGTGTGTTTTGTATATATTTTTTTATGCAAACTAATTTTATGTACATTTTTGTACATATATTTTTATAGAAACTTAAAACGTTATTTTATGTGTATTTTGTATATGTTTTCTCATACAAATTTACATTATTTAATTAGTTTTTTGTTTATTTAATTTGATACGAATGACTTGATTATTTGCGTATTTTGTAAATATTTTTTTCATACGTATTTACATTACTTAATGTGTATTTTGTTTATATATTTTTTTACAAATTTACGTTATTATATGTGTATTTGTTAAAAATATTTTGAAACGAATTTACTTTATTATATGTATTTTGTATATATATTTCAATTCAAATTTAGCTTACTTTGTGTGTATTTTGTATATCTATTTTCATACAAATTTAATTACTTCTGTGTATTTTTGTATATAGTTTTATACAAATTTACGTTATTTTATGTGCATTTTGTATATTTATATTTATACAAATACACATTCTCTTATTGGTATTTTGTTTATTTATATTTATACGAATTTACATTATTTTATGTGTATTTTGTATACATTTTTGATTCGTATTTACTTAATTTTATTTGTATTTTGTATATATATATTTATAGAAATCTACGTTATTTTATGTGTATTCGTATATATATTTTGAAACAAATTTACATTGTTTTATATGTATTTTGCATATCTATTTCAATACAAATTTACCTTATTGTATGTGCATTTGTATATTTATTTTAATACAAATTCAAATATTTTATGTGTATTTTGGTATATATATAATATTTTTTAAAAATGCGTTATTTTATAGGTATTTTGCATCTTAGTTTTCATACAAATGTACATTATTTTATTAATATTCTGTGTATATATTTTGATACGATTTTATATTATACTATTTGTGTTTTGTATATATTTCTTTATACATATTTTCATTATTTAATGTGTATTTTTATATATATTTTATACAAATTAACGTTATTTTAAGTGTATTTGTTTATATAATTTCATTCAAATTTACATTATTTTAAGTGTATTTTGTATATGTATTTAAATACAAATTTATCTAATTTTATGTGTATTTTGTATATTTATTTTCATACAAATTTAAATTATTTTTGTGTTTTTTTGTATATACATATAGAGTAAATTTCTATGAAAATAAATATTAAAAATACATATAAAATTATATAAATAAGTATAAAAATATATATATATCAAAAACACCTAAAAAAATGAAAATTCGTATCAAAATAAATAAACAAAATTCCGATAAAAGAACGTATATTTGTAGGAAAATAAATATACAAAAAACACATAAAATTACGAAAATTTGAATAAAAATATATACAAAAAAACAAAAAAATAAATTTCAATTTGTATGAAAATAGATATTCAAAATTTTATGTGTATTTTGTATATTTATTTTCCTACACATATACGTTCTTTTATCGGAATTTTGTTTATTTATTTTGATACGAATTTTCATTATTTTAGGTGTATTTGATATATATATTTTTATACCTATTTACATAATTTTATATGTATTTTGAATATATATTTTCATAGAAGTTTACTCTATATGTATATACAAAAAAACACAAAAATAATTTAAATTTGTATGAAAATAAATATACAAAATACACATAAAATTAGGTAAATTTGTAATAAAATACATATACAAAATACACTTAAAATAATGTAAATTTGAATGAAATTATATAAACAAATACACTTAAAATAGCGTTAATTTGTATAAAATATATATATAAAAATACACATTAAATAATGAAAATATGTATTAAAAAATATATACAAAACACAAATAGTATAATATAAAATCGTATCAAAATATATACACAGAATATTAATAAAATAATGTACATTTGTATGAAAACTAAGATGCAAAATACCTATAAAAAAACGCATTTTTTATAAAATTATATATACAAAAATACACATAAAATATTTGAATTTGTATTAAAATAAATATACAAAATGCACATACAATAAGGTAGATTTTTATTGAAATAGATATGCAAAATACATATAAAACAATGTAAATTTGTTTCAAAATATATATACGAATACACATCAAATAACGTAGATTTCTATAAATATATATATACAAAATACAAGTAAAACTAAGTAAATACGAATCAAAAATGAATACAAAATACACAAAAAATATTGCAAATTCGTATAAATATAAATAAACAAAATACCAATAAGATAATGTGTATTTGTATAAATATAAATATAGAAAATGCACATAAAATAACGTAAATTTGTATAAAACTATATACAAAAATACACTGAAGTATTTAAATTTGTATGAAAATAGATATACAAAATACACACAAAATAAGCTAAATTTGAATTGAAATATATATACAAAATACATAAAATAAAGTAAATTCGTTTCAAAATATTTTTAACAAATATACATATAATAACGTAAATTTGTAAGAAAATATATAAACAAAATACACATTAAGTAATGTAAATACGTAAAAAAAACATTTACAAAATACACAAATAATCAAGTCATTCGTATCAAAATAAATACACAAAAAACTAATTAAATAATGTAAATTTGTATGAGAAAACATATACAAAATACACATAAAATAACGTTTTAAGTTTCTATAAAAATATATGTACAAAAATGCACATAAAAATTTACATTATTTTATATATATTTTGTACATGTATTTAAAGACAAATTTAACTAATTATATGTGTATTTTGTATATCTATTTTCAAACAAATTGAAATTATTTTTGTTTTGTTTTTGTATAAATTTTTATACAAATTTTCGTTATTTTATGTATATTTTGTATATTTATTTTCCTACAATTATACGTTCTTTCATCGGAATTTTGTATATTTATTTTGATACGAGTTTACTTTATTTTATGTGTATTTGGTATATATATTTTTTACTATTTACATAAGTTTGTGTATTTTGTATGTATATTTTCATAGAAATTTACTCTATTTTATGTGTATTCGTATATATATATTGATTCGAATTTACATTATTGATCTGTATTTTACATATCTATTTCAATACAAATTTACTTTATTGTATATTTATTTCAATATAAATTTAATTATTTCATGTGTATTTTTGTATATATATTTTTATGCAAATATCCGTTATTATATGGGTATTTTGCATCTTTATTTTCATACAAATTTACATTATGTAATTGATATTCTCTTTATTTATTTTGATACGATTGAACATTATTCTATGTGTATTTTGTATATATATTTTTATACATATTTACATTATTAATGTATATTTTGTATATATATTTTATTCAAATTTACGTTATTTTATGTGTATTTTGTATATGTATTTTCATACAAATACACATTCTTTTATTGATATTTTGTTTATTTATTTTGACACGAATTTACATTATTTAATGTCTATTTTGTATATATATTTTTATACGTATTTACAGCATCTCAAGTGCATTTTGTATACATATTTCTATAGAAATCTACGTTATTTTATGTGTATTCGTATATATATTTTGAAACAAATTTACATTGTCTTATGTGTATTTTGCATATTTAAAAAAAATAATTACCTTATTGTATGTGCATTTTGTATATTACTTTTAATACAAATTTAATTATTGAATGTGTATTTTTGTATATATATTTTTTATAAAAATATGCTTAATTTTATGGGTATTTTGCACCTTTATTTTCATACAAATTTACGTTATTTTATTGATATTCTGTGTATTTATTTTGATACGATTTTACATTACTCAATGTGTATTTTTTATTTTTTATATATATTTTATACAAATGTACGTTATTTTATGTGTATTTGTTTTAATTTCTTACAAATTTACATTATTTTATGTGTATTTTGTACATGTATTTAAAGACAAATTTAACTAATTATATGTGTATTTTGAATACCTATTTTCATACAAATTGAAACTATTTTTGTTTATTTTGTATATATTTTCATTCAAATTCTCGTTATTTTATGTGTATTTTGTATATTTATTTTTCTACAAATATACGTTCTTTTATCTGAATTTTGTTTATTGAGTTTGATACGAGTTTACCTTATTTTGTATATCTATTTTCATACAAATTTAATTACTTCTGTTCATTTTTGTATCTAGTTTTATATAAATTTACGTTATTTTATGTGTATTTTGTATATTTATATTTATACAAATACACATTCTTTTATTGGTATTTTGTTTATTTTTTTATACGAATTTACATTATTTTATGTGTATTTTTTATACATTTTTTTATACGTATTTACTTCATTTTATATGTATTTTGTATATATATTTTTATAGAAATCTACGTTATTTTATGTGTATTCGTATACATATTTTAAAACAAATTTACATTGTTTTATATGTATTTTGCATATCTATCTCAATACAAATTTACCTTATTGTAAGTGTTTTTTATATATTTTTTTAATACAAATTTAATTTTTTGTGTATATTGGTATATATACATATTTTTATAAATAAAAAAAAATGCGTTATTTTATGGGTATTTTGCCTCTTTATTTTCATACAAATTTACATTATTTTATTAATATTCTGTGTATTTATTTTGATACAATTTTACATTATTCTATTTGTGTTTTGTATATATTTTTTTTACACAAATTTACGTTATTTTAAGTGTATTTATTTATGTATTTTCATTCAAATTTACATTATTTTATGTGTATTTTGTATATGTATTTCAATACAAATTTACCTAATTTTATGTGTATTTTTTATATTTATTTTCATACAAATTTAAAATATTTTTGTGTATTTTTGTATATAGTTTGATACAAATTTAGGTTATTTTATGTGTATTTTGAATATCTATTTTCATACAAATACACATTCTTTTATTGATATTTTGATTATTTACTTTGACGCGAATTCATATTATTTAATGTGTATTTTGTATATATATTTTTATACGTATTTACATCATTTCATGTGTATTTTGTATATATATATTCCTATAGAAATAAACGTTATTTTATGTGTATTCGTATATATATTTTGAAACAAATTTACACTGTTTTATGTGTATTTTGCGTATTTTTTCAATACAAATTTACCTTGTTGTATGTGCATTTTGTATATTAATTTTAATACAAATTTAATTATTCTATGTGTATTTTTGTATATGTATTTTTTTTTAATATGCTTTATTTTATGGGTATTTTGCATCTTTGTTTTCATACAAATTAAAATTATTTTATTGATTTTCTGTGTACTTATTTTGATACGGTTTTATATTATTCTATGTGTATTTTGTATATATATATTTTATATAAATGTACGTTATTTTATGTGTATTTGTTTTCATTTCATACAAATTTACATAATTTTATGTGTATTTTGTACATGTATTAAAATACAAATATAACTAATTATATGTGTATTAAAAATACACATTCTTTTATTGGCATTTTGTTTATTTATTTTGATACGAATTTATATTATTTTATGTGTATTTTGTATGCATTTTTTTATACGTATTTACTTCATTTTATGTGTATTTTGTATATATATTTTTATAGAAATCTACGTTATTTTATGTGTATTCGTATATATATTTTGAAACAAATTTACATTGTTTTATATGTGTTTTGCATATCTATTTCAATACAAATTTACCTTATTGTATGGGTTTTTATATATTTATTTTAATACAAATTAAATTTTTTTATGTGTATTTTGGTATATATATTTTTATAAATAAAAAAATGCGTTATTTTATCGGTATTTTGCCTCTTTATTTTCATACAAATTTACATTATTTTATTAACATTCTGTGTATTTATTTTGATACGATTTTACATTATTCTATTTGTGTTTTGTATATATTTTTTTATACAAATTTACGTTATTTTAAGTGTATTTGTTTAGGTATTTTCATTCAAATTTACATTATTTTATGTGTATTTTGTATATGTATTTCAATGCAAATTTACCTATTTTTATGTGTATTTTGTATATTTATTTTCATACAAATTTAAAATATTTTTGTGTATTTTTGTATATAGTTTGATGCAAATTTAAGTTATTTTATGTGTATTTTGTATATCTATTTTCATACAAATACACTTTCTTTTATTGATATTTTGACGCGAGTTTACATTATTTAATGTGTATTTTGTATATATATTTTTATACGTATTTACATCATCTCATGTGTATTTTGTATATATATTCCTATAGAAATCAACGTTATTTCATATGTATTCGTATATATTTTCTGAAACAAATTTACACTGTTTTATGCGTATTGTGCGTATTTTTTCAATACAAATTAACCTTATTGTATATGCATTTTGTATAATAATTTTAATAAAAATTTAATTATTCTATGTGTATTTTTATATATGTATTTTTAAAAGAAATATGCTTTATTTTATGGGTATTCTTCATCTTTATTTTCATACAAATTTAAATTATTTTATTGATATTCTGTGTGCTTATTTTGATACGATTTTACATTATTCTATGTGTATTTAATATATATATATTTTATACAAATGTACGTTATTTTATGTGTATTTGTTTTCATTTCATACAAATTTACATAATTTTACGTGTATTAATTATATGTGTATTTTGTATATCTATTTTCATACAAATTGATATTATTTTTTTTGTATATATTTTTATACAAATTTTCGTTATTTTATGTGTATTTTCGGTATTTATTTTCCTACAAATATACGTTTTTTATCGGAATTCTGTTTATTTATTTTGATACAAATTTTGATACAAATACACATTAAATAACATGAATTTGTAGAAAATTTGTATCAAAATATATACTTATACACACAATAAAATAACTTAATTTTTTTATGAAAATGTATATACAAAATACATATAAAATAATTTAAATACGTAGAAAAATATTTATACAAAAAACACATAAAATAGTGTAAATTTGTATGAAAATATATAAACAAATACACAAAAATTATGTAAATTTGAATAAAATATATATACAAAATGAACATTAAATATTGTAAATGTGTATAAAAAAATATATACAAAATGCACATAGAATAATGTTAAATCGTATCAAAATAAATAGACAGAATATCAATAAAATAATGTAAATTTGTATGAAAATAAAGATGCAAAATATCCATATAATAACGCATATTTGCATAAAAATATATATACAAAAATACATATAAAATAATTAAATTTGTATTAAAATAAATATACAAAATGCACATACAATAAAGTAAATTTGTATTGAAATAGATATGCAAAATACACATCAATAATGTAAATTTGTATCAAAATATATATACGAATACTCATAAAGTAGAGTAAATTTCTATGAAAATATACATACAAAATAGATATACAAAATACACATATAACTAGTTAAATTTGTATTTAAATACATGTACAAAAAACACATAAAATAATGTAGATTTCTATGAAATGAAAACAAATACATTTCATATAAAATATATATACAAAATACACATAGAATAATGTAAAATCATATCAAAATAAATACACAAAATATCAAAAAAATAATGTAAATTTGTATGAAAATAAAGATGCAAAATACCCATTAAAATAAAGCATATTTTTATAAAAATACATATACAAAAATACATATAGATTAATCAAATTTGTATTAAAATTAATATACAAAATGCACATACAATAAGGTAAATTTGTATTGAAAAAATATGCAAAATACACATAATACAATGTAAATTTGTTTTGTACATATTTTTTTATACGTATTTACATTATTTAATATGTATTTTGTTTATATATTTTCATACAAATTTACGTTATTATATGTGTATTTGTATAAATATTTTGATACAAATTTACTTTATTTCATGTATTTTGTATATATATTTCAATTCAAATTTAGCTTATTTTGTGTGTATTTTGTATATATTTTCATACAAATTTAATTACTTCTGTGTATTTTTGTATATAGTTTTATATAAATTTACGTTATTTTATGTGTATTTTGTATATTTATATTTATACAAATACACATTCATTTATTGGTATTTTGTTTATTTATTTTGATACGAATTTACATTATTTTATTTGTATTTTGTATACATTTTTTTTATACGTATTTAATTCATTTTATGTGTATTTTGTATATATATTTTTATAGAAATCTACGTTATTTTATGTGTATTCGTATATATATTTTGAAACAAATTTACATTGTTTTATATGTATTTTGCATATCTATTTCAATACAAATTTACCTTATTGTATGTGTTTTTTGTATATTTATTTTAATACAAATTTAATTTTTTGATGTGTATTTTGGTAAATATATTTTTATAAATAAAAAAAATGAGTTATTTTATGGGTATTTTGCTTCTTTATTTTTATACAAATTTACATTATTTTATTAATATTCTGTGTATTTATTTTGATACGATTTTACATTATTCTATTTGTGTTTTGTACATATTTTTTTATACAAATTAAGGTTATTTTAAGTGTATTTGTTTATGTATTTTCATTCAAATTTACATTATTTTATGTGTATTTTGTGTATGTATTTCAATACAAATTTACCTAGTTTTATGTGTATTTTGTATATTTATTTTCATACAAATTTAAAATAGTTTGATACAAATTTAGGTTATTTGATGTGTATTTTGTATATCTATTTTCATACAAATACACATTCTTTTATTGATATTTTGTTTATTTATTTTGACGCGAATTTACATTATTTAATGTGTATTTTGTATATATATTTTTATATGTATTTACATCATTTCATGTGTATTTTGTATAGTTTTAAACAAATTCATATTATTTAATGTGTATTTTGTATATATATATTTATACAAGTACACAATCTTGTAATGGTATTTTGTTTATTTATTTTGATGCTAATTTACATTATTTTATGTGTATTTTGTATACATTTTTTATACGTATTTACTTAATTTTATGTGTATTTTGTATATATATTTTATAGAAATCTACCTTATTTCATGTGTATTCATATATATATTTTGAAACAAATTTACATTGTTTATATGTATAATTAAATTTGTATTAAAATTAATATACAAAATGCGTATATAATAAGGTAAATTTGTATTGAAAAAATATGCAACATACGGGTTTACTCATGCAAATTTATATTATTTTATTGTTATTTTGTTTATTTATTTTGATACGAGTTACATGATTATATGTGTATTTTGCACATATTTTTTTTACGTATTTACATTATTTAATGTGTATTTTGTTTATATATTTTCATACATATTTAGGTTATTATATGTGTATTTGTATAAATATTTTGATACAAATTTACTTTATTTCATGTATTTTGTATATATATTTTAATTCAAATTTAGCTTATTTTGTGTGTATTTTGTATATATTTTCATACAAATTTAATTACTTCTGTGTATTTTTGTATATAGTTTTATATAAATTTACGTTATTTTAAGTTTATTTTGTATATTTATATTTATACAAATACACATTCTTTTATTGGTATTTTGTTTATTTATTTTGATACTAATTTACATTATTTTATGTGTATTTTGTATACATTTTTTATACGTATTTACTTAATTTTATGTGTATTTTGTATATATATTTTAATAGAAATCTACCTTTTTTATGTGTATTCTTATATATATTTTGAAACAAATTTACATTGTTTATATGTATTTTGCATATCTATTTTTGTGTATTCTGTATTTATTTTTGTTATACATAGAATAATGTAAAATCGTATCAAAAAAAGTACACAGAATATCAATAAAATTATTTAAATTTGTATGAAAATAAAGATGTAAAATACCCATAAGATTAAGCATATTTTTTTTGAAAAATACATATACAAAAATACACATAGAATAATTAAATTTGTATTAAAATTAATATACAAAATGCACACATACAATAAGGTAAATTTGTATTGAAAAAAAACGCAAAATACAAATAAAACTGTAAATTTGTTTCAAAATATATATACGAATACACATAAAATAACGTAGATTTCTATAGAAATATATATACAAAATACACATGAAATTATGTAAATACGTATGAATATATATATATATATATATATATATATATATATATATATATATATATATATATATATATATATATATATATATATATATATATATATATATATATATATATATATATATATATATATATATATATATATATATATATATATAAAATACTTATTAAGTAATGTGAATTCGTGTCAAAATAAATAAACAAAATATTATGAAAAGAATGTGTATTTGTATGAAAATAAATAATAGATAATAAATTTATATGAAGTATATATATGCAAGATACACATTAAATAATGTAAATATGTATAAAAAAATATATATATACAAAAAACAAATAGAATAATGTAAAGTCGTATCAAAATAAATACACCGAATAATAATAAAATAATGTAAATTTGTATGAAAATAAAGATGCAAAACTCCCATCAAATAGCACATTTCTTATAAAAATATATATACCAAAATACACATAAAATATTTAAATTTGTATTGAAATAAATATACAAAATGCACATACAATAAGGCAAACTTCTATTGAAAGAGATATGCAAAATTACATATAAAACAATGTAAATTTGTTTCAAAATATATGTACGAATACACATAAAATAACGTAGATTTCTATAAAAATATATATACAAAATACACATAAAATTATGTAAATACATATAAAAAAATGTAAACAGAATACACAAAAAATAATATAAATTCGAAACAAAATAAATAAACAAAATATCAATAAAACAATGTGCAAAATACATATACAAAATAAACATAAAATAAGGTAAATTTGTAATGAAATATATGTACAAAATACACATAAAATAATGTAAATTTATATGAAAATATATACAAATACACATAAAATACCATGAATTTGTATAAAATTATATATTCAAAATAAATATTAAATAATGTAAATGCGTATAAAAATATATATAAAAAGTACATATAAAATAATGTAAATTCGTATCAATATAAATCAACAAAATAACAATAAAATAATATATATTTGAATGAAAATAGATTTACAAAATACATATAACATAACTAAAATTTGTATTGAAATATATACAAAAATACATAAAAATAATTTGAGTTTGTATGAAAATAGATATTCAAAATACACATAAAACTAGGTAAATTTCTTTTGAAATATATATACAAAATAACCATTAAATATTGTAAATTTGTGTCAAAATATATAAACAAATACACTTAAAATAACGTAAATTTGTATGAAAAATATATACAAAATACACATAGAATAATATCAAATCGTATCAAAATGAATGAGCAGAATATCAATAACGTAAATTTGTATGAAAATAAAGATGCAAAATACCCATAAAATAAAGCATATTTTTATAAAAATACATATAGAAAAATACACATAGAATAATTAAATTTCTATTAAAATTAATATACAAAATGCATATACAATAAATTTAAATATGATTATATTGAATGAAATAAATATACAAAATAAACATAAAATAAGGTAAATTTGTAATAAAATATATGTAAGAATACACATAAAATAATATAAATTTGTATGAAAATATATATACAAATACACATAAAATAACATGAATTTGTATAAAATTTGTTTCAAAATATATAGGAATACACACAATAAAATAACGTAATTTTTTTATGAAAATGTATATATAAAATACACATAAAATAATTTAAATACGTAGAAAAATATATATACAAAATACACATAAAATAATGTAAACTCGTAAAAAATTAAATAGACAAAATTCCAATAAAAGAATGTATTTTGTGTATTTTTATAAAAATATGCTTTATTTTATGGGTATTTTGCATCTTTATTTTCATACAAATTTACATTATTTTATTGATATTCTGTGTATTTATTTTGATGTGATTTTACATTATTCTATGTGTATTTTGTATATATATTTTATATAAAATGTATTTGTTTTCATTTCATGCAAATCTACATTATTTTATGTGTTTTTTGTACATGTATTTAAATACAAATTTAACTAGTTATATGTGTATTTTATATACCTATTTTGTATGTATATTTTCATAGAAATTTACTCTATTTTATGAGTATTCGTATATATATTTTGATACAAATTTACATTATTTTTGTGTATTTTGCATATCTATTTCAATACAAATTTACATTATTGTACGTGCATTTTGTATATTTATTTTAATACAAATTTAATTATTTTATATGTATTTTTGTATATATATTTTTATGCAAATATGCGTTATTATATGGATATTTTGCATCTTTATTTTCATACAAATTTACATTATTTTATTGATATTCTCTTTATTTATTTTGATACGATTTAACATTATTCTATGTGTTTTTTGTATATATATATATATATATATATATATATATATATATATATATATATATATATATTTATATATATATATATATATATATATATATATATATATATATATATATATATATATATTTACATTATTTAATGTTCATTTTGTATATATATTTTATCCAAATTTACATTATTTTATGTGTATTTGTTTATATATTTTCATACATATTTACATTATTTTATGTTTTTTGTATATATATTTTTCTACGTATTTAAATTATTTTATGTGTATTTTGTATATACATTTTCATAAAAAAAATTATGTTATTTTATTGTGTGTATAAATATATATTTTGATACAAATTTTATACAAATTCATGTTATTTAATGTGTATTTTTATATATATTTTCATACAAATTTATATTATTTTATGTGTATTTTTTCATATATTTCATTACAAATTTACCTTATTTTATGTTTATTTTGTATATTTATTTCATTCAATTTTTTATTATTTTATGTGTATATTTGTATTTGTATTTAGGTTATTTTATGTGTATTTTGTATATATATTTTCATCCAAAATTACATTATTTTATTGGTATTTCTTAATTTAATTCGATACGAATTTAGATTATTTCATAGGTATTTTGTATACATATTTTTATACTCATTTACATTATCTAATGTGTGTTTTGTATATATATTTTTATGCAAATTTATCTAATGTTCATTTTTGTACATATATTTTTTATAGAAACTTGCGTTATTTTATGTATATAGTTTTATATAAATTTACGTTATTTTATGTGCATTTTGTATATTTATATTTATACAAATTCACATTCTTTTATTGGTATATTGTTTATTTACATTTATACGATTTTACATTATTTTATGTGTATTTTATACATTTTTTTATACGTATTTACTTAATTTTATGTGTATTTTGTATATGTATTTTTATAGAAATCTACGTTATTTTATGTGTATTCGTATATATATATATATATATATATATATATATATATATATATATATATATATATATATATATATATATATATATATATATATATATATATATATATATATATATATATATATATATATATATATATATATTTTGAAACAAATCTACATTATTTTATATGTATTTTGCATATCTATTTCAATACAAATTTACCTTATTGTATGTGCATTTTGTATATTTATTTTAATACAAGTTCAAATATTTTATGTGTATTTTGGTATCAATAATTTTATAAAAAATGCGTTATTTTATAGGTATTTTGCATCTTAATTTTCATTTTATATGTACTTTGTATATATATTTTTATACGCTCTTACATTATTTAATATTTATTTTGAATATATATTTTTATACAAATTTATAAAAAATGCGTTATTTTATAGGTATTTTGCATATATATTTTCATATAAATTGTATTGTATTGTATGTGTATTTTGTACATATATTTTATTACAAATCTACCTTATTTTATGTTTATTTTGTATGTGTATTTTGTATATTTATATTTATCCAAATACACATTCTTTTATTGGTATTTTGTTTATTTATTTTAATTTGAATTTACATTATTTTATGTGTATTTTGTATACATTTTTTATACGTATTTACTTAATTTTATGTGTATTTTGTATATATATTTATATAGAAATCTACGTTTTTTTTATTTGTATTCGTATATATGTATTTTGAAATAAATTTACATTGTTTTATATGTATTTTTGCAGATCTCTTTCAATACAAATTTACCTTATTGTATGTGCATTTTGTACATATATTTCAATACAAATTTAAAAATTTTATGTGTATTTTGGTATATATATTTTTATAAGAAATGCGCTATTTTATGGGAATTTTGCATCTTTATTTTCATACAAATTTACATTATTTTATTAATATTCGGTGCATTTATTTTGATACGATTTTACATTATTCTATTTGTTTTTTGTATATACTTTTTATACATATTTACATTATTTAATATGTATCTTGCATATATATTTTATACAAATTTATTATCTATTATCTATTTTCATACAAATACACATTCTTTTCATGATATTTTGTTTATTTATTTTGACACGAGTTTACATTATTTGATATGTATTTTGTATATATATTTTTATACGTATTTACATAATTTCATATGTATTTTGTATATATATTTCTAGAGAAATATACTTTATTTTAGGTGTATTCGTATATATATTTTGAAACAAATTTACATTGTTTTATATGTATTTTTGAATATCTCTTTCAATACAAATTTACCTAACTGTATATGCATTTTGTATATTTATTTCAATACAAATTTAAATATTTTATGTGTATTTTGGTATATATATTTTTATAAAAAATGCGATAATTTTTGGGAATTTTGCATCTTTATTTTCATACAAATTTACATTATTTTATTGATATTCTGTGTATTTATTTTGATACGATTTTACATTATTCTATTTGTTTTTTAATATATTTTTTTATACACATTTACATTATTTAATATGTATCTTGCATATATATTTTATACAAATTTACGTTATTTTAAGTGAATCTGTTTATATATTTTCATTCAAATTTACATTATTTGATGTGTATTTTGTATATGTATTTCAATAAAAATTTACCTAATTTTATGTGTATTTTGTATATTTCTTTTCAAACAAATTTAAATTATTTTTGTGTATTTTTGTATATAGTTTTATACAAATTTAGGTTATTTTATGTACGCATATACATTATTTAGTGTGTGTTTTGTATATATATTTTTATGCAAATTTACTTTATTTTATGTGCATTTTGTACATATATTTTTATAGAAATTTGCGTTATTTGTATATGTTTTCTCATACAAATTTATATTATTTTATTGCTATTTTCTTTATTTATTTTGATACGAATTACATGATTATATGTGTATTTTGTACATATTTTTTATACGTATTTACATTACTTAATGTGTATTTTGTTTATATATTTTTAAACAAATCTACGTTATTATATGTATTTGTATAAATATTTTGATACAGATTTACATTATTTTATGTATTTTGTATGTACATTTCAATTCAAATTTAGCTTATTTTAGCTGTATTTTGTATACATATTTTCATACAAATTTAATAACTTCTGTGTATTTTTGTATATAGTTTTATACAAATTTACGATATTTTATGTGTATTTTGTATATTTATATTTATACAAATACACTTTCTTTTACTAGTATTTTGTTTATTTATTTTGATACGATTTTTATGTGTATTTTGTATTCATTTTTTTATACGTATTTACTTCATTTTATGTGTATTTTGTATATATTTTTTTATAGAATCAACGTTATTTTATGTGCATTCGTATATATATTTTGAAACAAATTTACATTGTTTTATATGTATTTTGCATATCTATTTCGATACAAATTTACCTTACAGTATGTGCATTTTTTATATTTATTTTAATACAAATTTTAATATTTTATGTGTATTTTGGTATATATATTTTTATAAAAAATGCTTTATTTTAAGGCTATTTTGCATCTTTATTTTCATACAAATTTACATTATTTTATTAATATTCTGTGTATTTATTTTGATACGATTTTACATTATTCTATTTGTGTTTTGTATATATTTTTTTATACATATTTACATTATTTTACTAGTATTTTGTATATATATTTGATACAAATATACGTTATTTTAGGTGTATATGTTTATATATTTTCATTCAAACTTCCATTATTTTATGTGTATTTTGTATATGTATTTCAATACAAATTTACCTAATTTTATATGTATTTTGTATATTTATTTTCATACAAATTTTAATTATTTTTGTGTATTTTTGTATATAGATTTATACAAACTTAGGTTATTTAATGAGTATTTTGTATATCTATTTTCATACAAATACACATTCTTTTATTGATATTTTGTTTATTTATTTTGACGAGAATTTAAATTATTTAATGTGTATTTTGTATATATATTTTTATACGTATTTACATCATTTCATGTGTATTTTGTATATATTTTTCTATAGAAATCTACGTTATATTATGTGTATTCGTATATAGATTTTTAAACAAATTTACACTTTTATGTGTATTTTGCATATTTTTTCAATACAAATTTACCTTATTGTATATGCATTTTGTATATTAATTTTCATACAAATTTAATTATTCTATGTGTATTTTTGTATATGTATTTTTATAAAAATATGCTTTATTTTATTAGTATTTTGCTTCTTTATTTTCAGACAAATTTACGTTATTTTATTGATATTCTGCTCATTCATTTTGATACGATTTGACATGATTCTATGTGTATTTTGTATATATTTTTCATACAAATTTACGTTGTTTTATGTGTATTTGATTATATATTTTGACACAAATTTACAATATTTTATCGGTATTTTGTATATATATTTCAAAAGAAATTTACCTAGTTTTATGTGTATTTTGAATATCTATTTTCATACAAACTCAAATTATTTTTATGTATTTTTGTATATATTTCAATACAAATTTTAGTTATGTTATGTGTATTTTGTAAATCTATTTTCATTCAAATATATACTATTTTATTGTTATTTTGTTGATTTATATTGATACGAATTTACATTATTTTATATGTACTTTTTATATATATTTTTATACGCATTTACATTATTTAATACTTATTTTGAATATATAATTTTATACAAATTTATAGTATTTAATGTATATATATTTTCATATATATTTACATTATTTTATGTGTATTTTGTACATATATTTCATTACAAATTTACCTTATTTTGTTTATTTTGTATGTGTATTTTGTACATTTATATTTATACAAATACATATTCTTTTATTGGTATTTTGTTTATTTATTTTGTTTCGAATTTATATTATTTTATGTGTATTTTCTTTACATTTTTTTTATACGTATTTACTTAATTTTATGTGTATTTTTTATATATATTTTTATAGAAATCTACGTTATTTTATGTGTATTCGTATATATTTTGAAACATATTTTCATTGTTTTATATGTATTTTTGCATATCTCTTTCAATAGTTTACCTTATTGTATGTGCATTTTGTATATTTTTTTCAATATAAATTTAAATATTTTATGTGTATTTTGGTATATATATTTTTATAAGAAATGCGCTATTTTATGGGAATTTTGCATCTTTATTTTCATACAAATTTACATTATTTTATTAATATTCGGTGTATTTATTTTGATACGATTTTACATTATTCTATTTGTTTTTTGTATATATATTTTTTATACATATTTACATTATTTAATGTGTATCTTGCATTTATATTTCATACAAATTTATTATCTATTATTTATTTTCATACAAATACACATTCTTTTCATGATATTTTGTTTATTTATTTTGACACGAATTTAGATTACTTAATATGTATTATATATATATATATATATATATATATATATATATATATATATATATATATATATATATATATATATATATATATATATATATATATATATATATATATATATTTTTATACGTATTTACATAACTTCATGTGTATTTTGTATATATATTTCTATAGAAATCTACGTTATTTTATGTGTATTCGTATATATATTTTGAAACAAATTTACACTGTTTTATTTGTATTTATCGTTTTTTCGAAACAAAATTAACTTTATTGTATGTGTGCATTTTGTATATTAATTTTAATACAAATTTAATTATTCTAAGTGTATTTTTGTAAATGTATTAAAAAAAAACATGCTTTATCTTATGGGTATTTTGCATCTTTATTTTCATACAAATTTAAATTATTTTATTGATATTCTGTGTACTTATTTTGATACGATTTTACATTATTCTATGTATAACAAAAATAAATACAGAATACACAAAAATAGATATGCAAAATACATATAAAAAAGGTAAATTTGTTTCAAAATATATATACGAATACACATGACATAAGGTAGATTTCTAAAAAAATATATATACAAAATACACATAAAATTAGGTAAATACGTATAAAAAATGTATACAAAATACACATAAAATAATGTAAATTAGTATCAAAATAAATAAACATTTGTATAAATATATATATACAAAATACACATTAAATAATATAAATTTGTTTAAAACTATACAAAATACACATGAAATGATGTAAATACGTATAAAAATATATATAAAAAATACACATTAAATAATGTAAATTCGCGTCAAAATAAATAAACAAAATATCAATAAAAGAATGTGTATTTGTATGAAAATAGATATACAAAATACACATAAAATAACCTAAATTTGTATCAAACTATATACAAAAATACACAAAAATATTTTAAATTTGTATGAAAATAAATATACAAAATACAAATAAAATTAGGTAAATTTGTATTGAAATACATACACAAAATACACATAAAATAATGTAAATTTGAATGAAAATACATAAACAAATACACTTAAAATAACGTAAATTTGTATAAAAAACTTATGTACAAAACACAAATAGGATAATGTAAAATCGTATCAAAATAAATACACAGAATATTAATAAAATAATGTAAATTTGTATGAAAATAAAGAAGCAAAATACCCATAAAATAACGCATTTTTTTTATTTATAAAAATATATATACCAAAATACACATCAAATAATGTAAATTTGAATGAAAATATATAAACAAATACACTTAAAATAACGTAAATTTGTATAAAATATATATGCAAGATACACATTAAATAATGTAAATGTGTATAAAAAAATATATACAAAAAACAAATAGAATAATGTAAAATCGTATCAAAATAAATACACAGAATATCAATAAAATAATGTAAATTTGTATGAAAATAAAGATGCAAAATTCCCAAAAATTTTCGCATTTTTTATAAAAATATATATACCAAAATACACATAAAATATTTAAATTTGTATTGAAATAAATATAAAAAATGCATATACAGTAAGGTAAATTTGTATTGAAAGAGATATTCAAAAATACATATAAAACAATGTAAATTTGTTTCAAAATATATATACGAATACACATAAAATAAAGTAGATTTCTATAGAAATATATATACAAAATACATATGAAATTATGTAAATACGTATAAAAATATATATAAAAAATACATATCAAATAATGTAAATTCGTGTCAAAATAAATAAACAAAATATCATGAAAAGAATGTGTATTTGTATGAAAATAGATAATAGATAATTAATTTGTATAAAATATATATGCAAGATACACATTAAATAATGTAAATATGTATAAAAAATTATATACAAAAAACAAATAGAATAAAATAAATACACCGAATATTAATAAAATAATGTAAATTTGTATGAAAATAAAGATGCAAAATTCCCATAAAATAGCGCATTTCTTATAAAATATATATATACAAAAATACACATAAAATTTTTAAATTTGTATTGAAATAAATATACAAAATGCACATACAATAAAGTAAATTTGTATTGAAAGAGATATGCAAAAATACATATAAAACAATGTAAATTTGTTTCATAATATATATACGAATTCAAATAAAAAAACGTAGATTTCTATAAAAACATATATACAAAATACACATAAAATTAAGTAAATACGTATAAAAAAATGTATACAAAATACACATAAAATAATGTAAATTCGAAATAAAATAAATAAACAAAATACCAATAAAAGAATGTGTATTTGGATAAATATAAATATACAAAATACACATACAAAATAAACATAAAATAAGGTAGATTTGTAATAAATTATATGTACAAAATACGCATACAATAATGTAAATTTATATGAAAATATATATACAAATACACATAAAATACCATGAATTTGTATAAAAGTATATATTAAAAAAAACATGAAATAATGTAAGAGCGTATAAAAATATATATACAAAGTACATATAAAATGAAAATTAAGATGCAAAATACCTATAAAATAACGCATTTTTTAAAAAATTATTGATACCAAAATACACATAAAATATTTGAACTTGTATTAAAATAAATATAAAAAATGCACATACAATAAGGTAAATTTGTATTGTAATAGATATGCAAAATACATATAAAATAATGTGAATTTGTTTCAAAATATATATACGAATACACATAAAATAACGTAGATTTCTATAAAAATACATATACAAAATACACATAAAATTAAGTAAATACGTATAAAAAAATGTATACAAAATACACATAAAATAATGTAAATTCGTATAAATGTAAATAAACAATATACCAATAAAAGAATGTGTATTTGTATAAATAAAAATATACAAAATGCACAGAAAATAACGTAAATTTATATAAAACTATATACATAAAATAACGCAAATTTCTATAAAAATATATGTAGAAAAATGAACATTAGATAAATTTGCATAAAAATAATATACAAAACACACTTTAGATAATGTAAATGAGTATAAAAATATGTATACAAAAAACCTATGAAATAATCTAAATTCGTATCGAATTAAATTAAGAAAATATCAATAAAATAATGTAATTTTGGATGAAAATATATATACAAAATACACATAAAATAACATAAATACAAATACAAATATACACAAAAAATAATTTAAAATTGAATGAAATAGATATACAAAATAAACATAAAATAAGGTAAATTTGTAATGAAATATATGAAAAAATACTCATAAAATAATATAAATTTGTATGAAAATATATATATAAATACACATTAAATAACATGAATTTGTATAAAATTTGTATCAAAATATATACTTATACACACTACAAAATAACGTAATTTTTTTATGAAAATGTATATACAAAATACACATAAAATAATTTAAATACGTAGAAAAATATATATACAAAAAACATAAAATAATGTAAATTTGTATGAAAATATATAAACAAATACACATAAAATAATGTAAATTTGGATAAAATATATTATACAAAATGAACATTAAATAATGTAAATATGTATAAAACAAAATATACAAAATACACATAGAATAATGTTAAATCGTATCAAAATAAATAAAGAGAATATTATGAAAAGAATGTGTATTTGTATGAAAATAGATAATAGATAATAAATTTGAATAAAATATATATGCAAGATACACATTAAATAATGTAAATATGTATAAAAAAGTATATACAAAAAAGAAATAGAATAATGTAACATCGTATCAAAATAAATACACCGAATATTAATAAAATAATGTAAATTTGTATGAAAATAAAGATGCAAAATTTCCATAAAATAGCGCATTTCTTATAAAAATATATATACCAAAATACACATAAAATATTTAAATTTGCATTGAAATAAATATACAAAATGCACATACAATAAGGTAAATTTGTATTGAAAGAGATATGCAAAAATACATATAAAACAATGTAAATTTGATTCAAAATATATATACGAATACAAATAAAAAAACTTAGATTTCTATAAAAATATATATACAAAATACACATAAGATTAAGTAAATACGTATAAAAAATGTATACAAAATACACATAAAATAATGTAAATTCGATTTAAAATAAATAAACAAAATACCAATAAAAGAATGTGTATTTGGATAAATATAAATATACAAAATACATATACAAAATAAACATAAAATAAGGTAGATTTGTAATAAAATATATGTACAAAATACACAAATATATATTCAAAATAAATATTAAATAAAGTAAAAGCGTATAAAAATATATATACAAAGTACATATAAAGTAATGTAAATTCGTATCAATATAAATCAACAAAACACCAATAAAATAATATATATTTGAATGAAAATAAATTTACAAAACACACATAACATAACTAAAATTTGTATTAAAATATATACAAAAATACATAGAAATAATTTGAGTTTGTATGAAAATAGATATACAAAATACACATAAAACTAGGTAAATTTCTTTTGAAATGTATATACAAAATAGCCATAAAATATTGTAAATCTGTGTCAAAATATATAAACAAATACACATAAAATAACGTAAATATGTATGAAAAATATATACAAAATACACATAGAATAATGTCAATTCGTATCAAAATGAATGAGCAGAATATCAATAAAATAATGTAAATTTGTATGAAAATAAAGATGCAAAATACCCCAAAAATAAAGCATATGTTTATAAAAATACAGATACAAAAATACACATAGAATAATTAAATTTGTATTAAAATTAATATACAAAATGAATATACAATAAGATAAATTTGTTTTGAAAAAATATGCAAAATACACATATAAGTGTAAATTTGTTTAAAAATCCCTATACGAATACACATAATATAACGTAGATTTCTATAGAAATATATATACAATATATATATATATATATATATATATATATATATATATATATATATATATATATATATATATATATATATATATATAAATATACAATATATATATATATATATATATACAAATTTACCTTATTGTATGTGTTTTTTATATATTTATTTTAATACAAATCTAATTTTTTTATCTGTATTTTGGTATATATATTTTTATAAATAAAAAAAATGCGTTAATTTATGGGTATTTTGCCTCTTTATTTTCATACAAATTTACATTATTTTATTAATATTCTGTGTATTTATTTTGATGCGATTTTACATTATTCTATTCGTGTTTTGTATATATTTTTTTATACAAATTTACGTTATTTTAAGTGTATTTTGTATATGTATTTCCATACAAATTTACCTAATTTTATGTGTATTTTGTATATTTATTTTCATACAAATTTAAAATATTTTTGTGTATTTTTGTATATAGTTTGATACAAATTTAGGTTATTTTATGTGTATTTTGTATATCTATTTGCATACATATACACATTCTTTTATTGATATTTTGTTTATTTATTTTGACGCGAATTTTATGTGAATTTGGTTTCATTTTATACAAATTTACATTATTTTATGTGTATTTTGTACATGTATTTAAATACAAATTTAACTAATTATATGTGTATTTTGTATATCTATTTTCATACAAATTGAAATTTATTTTTTTGTTTTTTTGTATATATTTTTATTCAAATTATCGTAATTTCATAAAAATATATATACCAAAATACACATAAAATATTTAAATTTGCATTGAAATATATATACAAATACGTATAAGAAAATGTATACAAAATACACATAAAATAATGTAAATTCGCATCAAAATAAATAAACAAAATACCAATAAAAGAATGTGTATTTGTATAAATATAAATATACAAAATACACATAAAATAACGTAAATTTGTATAAAACTATATACAAAAATACACAGAAGTAATTAAATTCGTATGAAAATAGATATACAAAATACAGATAAAATAAGCTAAATTTGAATTGAAATGTATATACAAAATACATAAAATAATGTAAATTTGTATCAAAATATTTATAAAAATACATATAATAACGTAAATTTGTTTAAAAATATATAAACAAAATACAGATTAAGTAATGTAAATACGTATAAAAAATATGTACAAAATACACAAATAATCATGTAATTCGTATCAAACTAAATAAACAAAATATCAATAAAATAATGAAAATTTGTATGAGAAAACATATACAAATACACATAAAAAAATGCTAATTTCTATAAAAATATATGTCCAAAAATGAACGTAAAATAAAGTAACTTAGGATAAAAATATATATACAAAACACACATTAAATAATGTAAATGCGTACATAAAATAACCTAAATTTGTATCAAACTATATACAAAAAATACTTACTGTATATGCATTTTGTATATGTATTTCAATACAAATTTAAATATTTTATGTGTATTTTGGTAAATATATTTTTTATAAAAAATGCGATAATTTTGGGGAATTTTGCATCTTTATTTTCATACAAATTTACATTATTTTATTGATATTCTGTGTATTTATTTTGATACGATTTTACATTATTCTATTTGTTTTTTGTATATATTTTTTTATACACATTTACATTATTTAATGTGTCCTGCATATATATTTTATACAAATTTACGTTATTTTAAGTGTATTTGTTTATATATTTTCATTCAAATTTACATTATTTGATGTGTATTTTGTATATGTATTTCAATACAAATTTACCTAATTTTATGTGTATTTTGTATATTTCTTTTCAAACAAATTTAAATTATTTTTGTGTATTTTTGTATATATCTTTATACAAATTTAGGTTATTTTATGTACGCATTTACATTATTTAGTGTGTGTTTTGTATATATATTTTTATGCACATTCTTTTATTGGTATTTTGTTTATTTATTTTGATATTAATTTACATTATTTTATGTGTATTTTGTATACATTTTTTATACGTATTTACTTAATTTCATGTTTATTTTATATATATATATATATATATATATATATATATATATATATATATATATATATATATATATATATATATATATATATATATATATATATATATATATATATATATATATATATATATTTTAGAAATCTACCTTATTTCATGTGTATTCGTATATATATTTTGAAACAAATTTACATTGTTTATATGTATTTTGCATATCTATTTTTGTGTATTCTGTATTTATTTTTGTTATACATAGAATAATGCATTTTTTTTTAAATACATATTCAAAAATACACGTAGAATAATTAAATTTGTATTAAAATTAATATACAAAATGCACACATATAATAAGGTAAATTTGTATTGAAAAAAAAAACGCAAAATACAAATAAAACAGTGTAAATTTGTTTCAAAATATATATACGAATACACATAAAATAACGTAGATTTCTATAGAAATACATATACAAAATACACATGAAATTATGTAAATACGTAAAAAAAAATATATATATATATATATATATATATATATATATATATATATATATATATATATATATATATATATATATATATATATATATATATATATATATATATATATAATACATATTAAGTAATGTAAATTCGTGTCAAAATAAATAAACAAAATATCATGAAAAGAATGTGTATTTGTATGAAAATAAATAATAGATAATAAATTTGTATGAAATATATATGCGAGATACACATTAAATAATGTAAATATGTATAAAAAAACAATATATACAAAAAACAAATAGAATAATACAAATAAAATAACGTAAATTTATATAAAACTATATGCAAAATACACAAAAGTAATTAAATCTGTGTGAAATTAGATATACAAAATACATGTGTATTTTGTATATTTATTTTCATACAAATTGAAATTATTTTTGTTTATTTTTTTATATATTTTACTACAAATTTTCGTTATTTTATGTATATTTTGAATATTTATTTTTTCTACAAATATACGTTCTTTTATCTGAATTTTGTTTATTGAATTTGAAACGAATTTACCTTATTTTGCATATCTATTTTCATACAAATTAAAATACTTCTGTGTATTTTTGTATATAGTTTTATATAAATTTACGTTATTTTAAGTGTATTTTGCATATTTATATTTATACAAATACACATTCTTTTATTGGTATTTTGTATATTTATTTTGATGCGAATTTACATTATTTTATGTGTATTTTGTATACATTTTTTTATACGTATTTACATCATTTTATGTGTATTTTGTATATATATTTTTATAGATATCTACGTTATTTTATGTGTATTCGTATATATATTTTGAAACAAATTTACATTGTTTTATATGTATTTTGCATATCTATTTCAATACAAATTTACCTTATTGTATGTGTTTTTTATATATTTATTTTAATACAAATTTAATTTTTTTTATGTGTATTTTGGTATATATGGTAAGGTAAATTTGTATTGAAAGAGATATTCAAAAATACATATAAAATAATGTAAATTTGTTTCAAAATATATATATGAATACACATAAAATAACGTAGATTTCTATAAAAAATATATACAAAATACATATAAAATGAAGTAAATACATATAAAAAAATGAATACAAAATACACATAAAAATCGTATCAAAATAAATAAACAAAATACCTGTCAAAGAATGTGTATTTGTATAATTATAAATATACAAAATACACAAAAATTATCGTAAATTTGTATAAAACTATATACAAAAATACACAGAAGTACTTAAATTTGTATGAAAATATATATACAAAATACAGCTAAAATAAGCTAAATTTGAATTGAAATGTACTACAAAATACATAAAATAATGTAAATCTGTATCAAAATATTTATACAAATACATATAATAACGTAGATTTGTTTAAAAATATATAAACAAAATACACATTAAGTAATGTAAATACGTATAAAAAATATGTACAAATTACTCATATAATCATGTAATTCGTATCAAAATAAATAAACAAAATAGCAATAAAATAATGTAAATTTGTATAAGAAAACATATACAAATAACGCAAATTTCTATAAAAATATATGTACAAAAATGCACATAAAATAAAGTAAATTTGCATAAAAATACATATACAAAACACACACTAAATAATGTAAATCCGTACATAAAATAACCTAAATTTGTATAAAACCATATACAAAAATTCACAAAAATATTTAAAATTTGTTTGAAAAGAAATATACAAAATACACATAAAATTAGGTAAATTTGTATTGAAATACATATACAAAATACACATCAAATAATGTAAATTTGAATAAAAATATATAAACAAATACACTTAAAATAACGTAAATTTGTATAAAATATATATGCAAGATACACATTAAATAATGTAAATGTGTATAAAAATATATATACAAAAAACAAATAGAATAATGTAAAATCGTATCAAAATAGATACACAGAATATCAATAAAATAATGTTAATTTGTATGAAAATAAAGATGCAAAATTCCCAAAAATTATCGCATTTTTTTATAAAAATATATTTACCAAAATACACATAAAATATTTAAATTTGTATTGAAATAAATATACAAAATGCATATACAGTAAGGTAAATTTGTATTGAAAGAGATATTCAAAAATACATATAAAACAATATAAATTTGTTTCAAAATATATATACGAATACACATAAAATAAAGTAGATTTCTATAGAAATATATATACAAAATACATATGAAATTATGTAAATACGTATATAAATATATATACAAAATACATATCAAATAATGTAAATTCGTGCCAAAATAAATAAACAAAATATCATGAAAAGAATGTATATTTGTATGAAAATAGATAATAGATAATAAATTTGTATAAAATATATATGCAAGATACACATTAAATAATGTAAATATGTATAAAAAAAGTATATACAAAAAACAAATAGAATAATGTAACATCGTATCAAAATAAATACACCGAATATTAATAAAATAATGTAAATTTGTATGAAAATAAAGGTGCAAAATTCCCATAAAATAGCGCATTTCTTATAAAAATATATATACCAAAATACACATAAAATATTTAAATTTGGATTGAAATAAATATACAAAATGCACATACAATAAGGTAAATTTGTATTGAAAGAGATATGCAAAAATACATATAAAACAATGTAAATTTGTTTCAAAATATATATACGAATACAAATAAAAAAACGTAGATTTCTATAAAAATATATATATACAAAATACACATAAAATTAAGTAAATACGTATAAAAAATGTATACAAAATACACATAAAATAATGTAAATTCGAGTTAAAATAAATAAACAAAATACCAATAAAAGAATGTGTATTTAAATAAATATAAATATAGAAAATACACATACAAAATAAATATAAAATAAGGTAGATTTGTAATGAAATATATGTACAAAATACACATAAAATAATGTAAATTTATATGAAAATATATATACCAATACACATAAAATACCATGAATATGTATAAAAATATATATTCAAAATAAATATTAAATAATGTAAAAGCGTATAAAAATATATATACAAAGTACATATAAATTAATGTAAATTCGTATCAATATAAATCAACAAAACACCAATAAAATAATATACATTTGAATGAAAATAAATTTACAAAATACACATAACATAACTAAAATTTGTATTAAAATATATACAAAAATAATTAGAAATAATTTGAGTTTGTATGAAAAAAGATATACAAAATACACATAAAACTAGGTAAATTTCTTTTGAAATGTATGTACAAAATACCCATAAAATATTGTAAATTTGTGTCAAAATATATAAACAAATACACATAAAATAACGTAAATTTGTATGAAAAATATATACAAAATACACATAGAATAATGTCAATTCGTATCAAAATGAATGAGTAGAATATCAATAAAATAATGTAAATTTGTATGAAAATAAAGATGCAAAATACCCAAAAAATAAAGCAAATGTTTATAAAAATACAGATACATAAATACACATCGAATAATTAAATTTGTATTAAAATTAATATACAAAATGCGTATGTAATAAGGTAAATTTGTATTGAAAAATATGCAACATACACGTTTACTCATACAAATTTATATTATTTTATTGGTATTTTCTTTATTTATTTTGATACGAATTACATGATTATATGTGTATTTTGTACATATTTTTTATACGTATTTACATTATTTAATGTGTATTTTGTTTATATATTTTCATACAAATTTACGTTATTATAAGTGTATTTCTATAAATATTTTGATACAAATTTACTTCATTTCATGTATTTTGTATATATATATCAATTCAAATTTAGCTTATTTTGTGTGTATTTTGTATATATTTTCATACAAATTTAACTACTTCTGTGTATTTTTTTTATAGTTTTATATAAATTTACGTTATTTTATGTGTATTTTGTATATTTATATTGATACAAATACACATTCTTTTATTGGTATTTTGTTTATTTATTTTGATACGAGTTTACATTATTTTACGTGTATTTTGTATACATTTATTTATACGTATTTACTTCATTTTATGTGTATTTTGTATATATATTTTTATAGAAATCTACGTTGTTTTATGTGTATTTGTATATATATATTTTGAAACAAATTTACATTGTTTTATATGTATTTTGCATATCTATTTCAGTACAAATTTACCTTATTGTATGTGTTTTTTGTATATTTATTTTAATACAAATTTAATTTTTTGATGTGTATTTTGGTATATATATTTTTTTAAATAAAAAAAATGCGTTTTTTTATGGGTATTTTGCTTTATTAATATTCTGTGTTTTTATTTTGATACGATTTTACATTATTCTATTTGTGTTTTGTATATATTTTTTTATACAAATTTACGTTATTTTAAGTGTATTTGTTTATGTATTTTCATTCAAATTTACATTATTTTATGTGTATTTTGTGTATGCATTTCAATACAAATTTACCTGATTTTATGTGTATTTTGTATATTTATTTTCATACAAATTTAAAATAATTTTGTGTATTTTTGTATATAGTTTGATACAAATTTAGGTTATTTTATGTGTATTTTGAATATCTATTAAATATATATATACAAAATACATATGAAATTATGTAAATACGTATAAAAATATATATACAAAATACATATCAAATAATGTAAATTCGTGTCAAAATAAATAAACAAAATATCAAGAAAAGAATGTGAATTTGTATAAAAATAGATAATAGATAATAAATTTGTATAAAATATATATGCAAGATACACATTAAATAATGTAAATATGTATAAAAAAAAAGTATATACAAAAAACAAATAGAATAATGTAAAATCGTATCAAAATAAATACACCGGATATTAATAAAATAATGTAAATTTGTATGAAAATAAAGATGCAAAATTCCTATAAAATAGCGCATTTCTTATAAAAATATACATACCAAAATACACATTATATTTTTAAATTTGTATTGAAATAAATATACAAATTGCACATACAATAAGGTAAATTTGTATTGAAAGAGATATGCAAAAATACATATAAAACAATGTAAATTTGTTTCAAAATATATATACGAATACAAATAAAAAAACGTAGATTTGTATAAAAATATATATACAAAATACACATAAAATTAAGTAAATACGTATAAAAAAATGTATACAAAATACACATAAAATAATGTAAATAGATATGCAAAATACATATAAAGCAATGTAAATTTGTTTGAAAATATGTATACGAATACACATAAAATAACGTAGATTTCTATAAAAATATATATACAATATACACATAAAATTAAGTAAATACGTATAAAAAAATGTATACAAAATACATCTAAAGTAATGTAAATTCGTATCAAAATAAATAAACAAAATACCAATAAAAGAATGTGTATTTGTATAAATATAAATATACAAAATACACATAAAATAACGTAAATTTTGCTTATTTTGTGTGTATTTTGTATATATTTTCATACAAATTTAATTACTTCTGTGTATTTTTGTATATAGTTTGTTTGTAGTTTGTATATAGTATATGTATTTATTTACGTTATTTTATGTGTATTTTGTATATTTATATTTATACAAATACACATTTTTTTATTGGTATTTTGTTTATTTATTTTGATACGAATTTACATTACTTTAGATGTATTTTGTATACATTTTTTTATACGTATTTACTTAATTTTATGTGTATATTGTATATATATTTTTATAGAAATCTACGTTATTTTATGTGTATTCGTATACATATTTTGAAACAAATTTACATTGCTTTATATGTATTTTGCATATCTATTTCAATACAAATTTACCTTATTGTATGTGCATTTTTTATATGTATTTTAATACAAATTGAAATATTTTATGTGTATTTTTGTATCAATAATTTTATAAAAAAAGCGTTATTTTATAGGTATTTTGCATCTTAATTTTCATACAAATTTACATTATTTTATTAATATTCTGTGTATATATTTTGATACGATTTTACATTATTCTATTTGTGTTTTGTATATATTTTTTTATACATATTTACATTATTTAATGTGTATTTTGAATATATATTTCATACAAATTTACGTTGTATGTGTATTTGTTTATATATTTTCTTTCAAATTTACATTATTTTATGTGTATTTTGTATATGTATTTCAATACAAATTAACCTAATTTTATGTGTATTTTGTATATTTCTTTTCATACAAATTTAAATTATTTTTGTGTATTTTTGTATATAGATTTATACAAATTTAGGTTATTTTATGTACGCATTTACATTATTTAATGTGTGTTTTGTATATATATTTTTATCCAAAGCTACTTTATTTTACGTTCATTTTTTGACATAATTTTATGGAAATTAGCGTTATTTTATATGTATGTATATGTTTTTTCATACAAATTTACATTATTTTATTGATATTTTGTTTATTTAGTTTGATACGAATTACATGATTATATGTGTATTTTGTACATATTTTTTATACGTATTTACATTACTTAATGTGTATTTTGTTTATATATTTTTAAACAAATCTACGTTATTATATGTATTTTTATAAATATTTTGATACAAATCTACATTATTTTATGTATTTTGTATATATATTTCAATTCAAATTTAGCTTATTTTATCTGTATTTTGAATATCTATTTTCATACGAATTTAATTACTTCTCTGTATTTTTGTATATAGTTTTATACAAATTTACGTTATTTTATGTGTATTTTGTATATTTATATTTATACAAATACACATTATTTAATTGGTATTTTGTTTATTTATTTTGATACGAATTTACATTATTTTATGTGTATTTTGAATACATTTTCTTATACGTATTTACTTCATTTTATGTGTATTTTGTATATATATTTTTATACAAATCTACGTTATTTTATGTGTATTCTTATATATATTTTGAAACAAATTTACATTGTTTTATATGTATTTTGCATATCTATTTCAATACAGATTTACCTTATTGTATGTGTATTTTGTATATTTAATTTAATACAAATTATTTTTTTAATGTGTATTTTGGTATATATATTTTTATAAAAAAAATGCGTTATTTAATGGGTATTTTGCATCTTTATTTTCATACAAATTTACATTGTTTTATTAATATTCAGTGTATTTATTTTAATACGATTTTACATTATTCTATTTGTGTTTTGTATATATTTTTTTATATATATTTACATTATTTAATGTGTCTTTTGTATATTTTAAAACAAATTTACTTTATTTTATGCGCATCTGTTAAAATATTTTGATACAAATTTACATTATTTTATGTATTTTGTATATATATTTCAATACAAATTTAGTTTATTTTATGTATATTTTGTATATCTATTTTCATTCGTATCAAAATAAATAAACAAAATAGCAATAAAATAATGTAAATTTGTATGAGAAGACATACACAAATACACATAAAATAACGCAAATTACTAAAAAAATATATGTATAAAAATGCACATAAAATAAAGTAAATTTGCATAAAAATATATATACAAAACACACATTAAATAATGTAAATGCGTACATAAAATAACCTAAATTTGTATAAAACTATATACAAAAATACACAAAAATATTTAAAATTTGTATGAAAAGAAATATACAAAATACACATAAAATTAGGTAAATTTGTATTGAAATACATATACAAAATACACATAAAATAATGTAAATTTGAATGAAAATATATAAACAAATACACTTAAAATAACGTAAATTTGTATAAAATATATATGGAAGATACACATTAAATAATGTAAATGTGTATGAAAAAATATATACAAAAAAGAAATAGAATAATGTAAAATCCTATCAATATAAATAAACAGAATATCAATAAAATAATAAAATTTGTATGAAAAGAAAAATGCAAAATTCCCATCAAATAGCGCATTTTTTTTTAAATATATATACCAAAATACACATAAAATATTTAAATTTGTATTGAAATAAATATACAAAATGCATATACAGTAAGGTAAATATGTACTGAAAGAGATATTCAAAAATACATATAAAACAAAGTTAATTTGTTTCAAAATATATATACGAATACACATAAAATAACGTAGATTTCTATAGAAATATATATACAAAATACACATGAAATTATGTAAATACGTATAAAAATATATATACAAAATACATATCTAGGTAAATTCGTGTCAAAAAAAATAAACAAAATATCATGAAAAGAATGTGTATTTGCATGAAAATAAATAATAGATAATAAATTTGTATGAAATATATATGCAAGATATAGATTAAATAATGTAAATATGTATAAAAATATATATATACAAAAAACAAATAGAATAATGTGAAATCGTAACAAAATAAATACACCAAATATTAATAAAATAATGTAAATTTGTATGAAAATAAAGATGCAAAATACCCATCAAATAGAGCATTTCTTATAAAAATATATGTACCAAAATACAAATAAAATATTTAAATTTGTATTGAAATAAATATACAAAATGCACATACAATAAGGTAAACTTGTATTGAAAGAGATATGCAAAAATACATATAAAACAATGTAAATTTGTTTCAAAATATATATACAAATGCACATAAAATAACGTAGATTTCTATAAAAAAATATATACAAAATGCACATAAAATTAAGTAAATACGTATAAAAATAGATATACGAAATACACATAGAATAATGTAAAATTGTTTAAAAAAAATAAACAGAATATAAATAAAATAATGTAAATTTGTATGAAAATAAAAATGCAAAATACCCATAAAATAAGGCATATTTTTATAAAAATACATATACAAAAATACACATAGCATAATTAAATTTGTATTGAAATTAATATACAAAATGCATATACAATAAGGTAAATTTGTATTGAAAAAATATGCGAAATACACATAAAACAGTGTAAATTTATTTCAAAATCTATATACGAATACTCATAACTCAACGTAGTGTATTTGTTTTCATTTCATACAAATTTTCATTATTTTATGTGTATTTTGTACATGTACAAATTTGTACAAATTTAACTAATTATATGTGTATTTTGTATATCAATTTTCATAAAAATATTTCATGTGTATTTTTGTATATATATTTTTATGCATATATGCGTTATTATATGGGTATATTGCATCTTTATTTTCATACAAATTTAGATTATTTTATTGATATTCTGTTTATTTATTTTGATACGATTAAACATTGTTCTATGTGTATTTTGTATATATATTTTTATACATATTTACATTATTTAATGAATAATTTGTATATATATTTTATCTAAATTTACGTTATTTTATGTGTATTTGTTTATATGTTTTCATACAAATTTACATTATTTTATGTGTATTTTGTATATGTATTTCAATACAAGTTTGCCTAAATTTATGTGTATTTTGCATATATATTTTCAAACAAATTTAAATTATTTATGTATATTTTTGTATTTATTTTTATACAAATTTTAGTTATTTTATTTGTATTTTGTATATATATTTTCCTACAAATATACAATCTTTTATTATAATTTTGTTTATTTATTTTGATACGAGTTTACATTATTTTATGTGTATTTTGTATATATTTTTCTACGTATTTACATTATTTTATGTGTATTTTGTATATATATTTTAATAAAAATTTACATTATTTTATTGTGTGTATTCCTATTTATTTTGATACAAATTTTATACAAATTCATATTATTTTATGTGTATTTGTATATATATTTTCATACAAATTTATATTATTTTACGTGTATTTTTACATATTTTTCATAACAAATTTACCTTATTTTATGATTATTTTGTATATTTATTTCATTCAATTTTAAATCATTTTATGTGTATATTTGTATTTGTATTTACGTAATTTTATGTGTATTTGCTATATATATCTTCATCCAAAATTACATTATTTTATTGGTATTTTCTTTATTTAACTCGATACGAATTTAGATTTTTTCAAAGGTATTTTGTATACATATGTTTTTACTTATTTACATTATGTAATGTGTGTTTTGTATATATTTTTTAATGCAAATTTATTTTATGTGCATTTTTGTACATATATTTTTATAGAAATTTATTTATTTTATGTATATTTTGTATATGTTTTCTCATAAAAAAATTCATTATTTTATTGGTATTTTGTTTATTTATGTTGATACGAATTACATGTGTATTTTGTATATATTCTTTTATAATTAATTACATTATTTAATGTGTATTTTGTTTATATATTTTTATATAAAATTTACGTAATTATATGTGTATTTGTAAAAATATTTTGATACAAATTTACTTTATTTTATGTATTTTGTACATATATTTCAATTCATATTAAGCTTATTTTGTGTGTATTTTGTATATCTATTTTCATACAAATTTAATTACTTTTGTGTATCTTTGTATATTGTTTTATATAAATTTACCTTATTTTATGTGCATTTTGTATATTTATATTTATATAAATACACATAAAATAAAGTAAATTTCCATAAAAATAAATATACAAAACACATATTAAATAATGTAAATGCGTATAAAAATATGCATACAAAATACCTATGAAATAATCTAAATTCGTATCGAGTTAAACTAACAAAATACCAATAAAATAATGTAATTTTTGATGAAAATATATATAGAAAATACACATATAATAACCTAAATACAAATACATATATACACATAAAATAATTTAAAATGGAAGGAAATAAATATTCAAAATAAACATAAAATAAGGTAAATTTGTAATGAAATATATGTAAAAATGCACATAAAATAATGTAGATTTGTATGAAAATATATATACAAATACACATAAAATAACATGAATTTGTATAAAATTTGTATCAAATTATATACGAATACACACAATAAAATAAAATAAATTTTTATGAAAATATATATACAAAATACACAAAAAATAATGTAAATACGAAGAAAATATATATACAAAATACACATAAAATAAAGTAAACTCGTATCAGAATAAATAGATAAAATTCCAATAAAAGAATGTATATTTGTAGGAAAATATATATAGAAAATACAAATAAAATAACTAAAATTTGTATAAAAATATATACAAAAACACACACAAATTATTTAAATTTGTTTGAAAATAGATATGCAAAATACACATAAAATTAGGCAAATTTGTATTGAAATACATATACAAAATACACATAAAATAATGTAAGTTTGAATGAAAATATATAAACAAATACACTTAAAATAGCGTAAAATTGTATGAAATATATGTACAAAATACACATTAAATAATGTAAATATGTATAAAAAAATATATACAAAACACAAATAGAATAATGTAAAATCGTATCAAAATAAATACACAGAATATTAATAAAATAATATAAATTTGCATGAAAATAAAGATGCAAAATACCCATAAAATAACGCTTTTTTTATAAAAAATATATATACCAAAACACACATAAAATATTTGAATTTGTATTAAAATAAATATACAAAATGCACACAAAATAAGGTAAATTTGTATTGAAATAGATATGCAAAATACATATAAAACAATGTAAATTTGTTTCAAAATATATATACGAAAACACATAAAATAACGCAGATTTCTATAAAGATATATATACAAAATACACATAAAATGAAGTAAATACGTATAAAAAAATGTGTACAAAATACACATCAAATAATGTAAACTCGAATCGAAATAAATAAACCAAATACTAATAAAAGAATGTGTATGTGTATAAATATAAATATACAAAATACACATAAAATAACGTAAATTGTTATAAAAGTATATACAAAAATACATATAAAAAATATATATATATATATATATATATATATATATATATATATATATATATATATATATATATATATATATATATATATATATATATATATATATATATATATATATATATTTTAAATATGAGTTATTTTATGTGTATTTTGTATATCTATTTTCATACAAATTTAATTACTTCTGTGTATTTTTGTATATACTTCTTTTTGTATATACTTGTTTCAAAATATATATACGAAAACACATAAAATAACGCAGATTTCTATAAAGATATATATACAAAATACACATAAAATGAAGTAAATACGTATAAAAAAATGTGTACAAAATACACATCAAATAATGTAAACTCGAATCGAAATAAATAAACCAAATACTAATAAAAGAATGTGTATGTGTATAAATATAAATATACAAAATACACATAAAATAACGTAAATTGTTATAAAAGTATATACAAAAATACACAAAAGTAATTAAATTTGTATGAAAATAGATATACAAAATACACATAATATATATATATATATATATATATATATATATATATATATATATATATATATATATATATATATATATATATATATATATATATATATATATATATATATATATATATATATATATATATATATATATATATATATATATATATATATATATATATATATATATATATATATATATTTTAAATATGAGTTATTTTATGTGTATTTTGTATATCTATTTTCATACAAATTTAATTACTTTTGTGTATTTTTGTATATACTTTTATAACAATTTACGTTATTTTATGTGTATTTTGTATATTTATATTTATACACATACACATTCTTTTATTAGTATTTGGTTTATTTATATTTATTTCGATTCGAGTTTACATTATTTGATGTGTATTTTGTACACATTTTTTATATATTTATTTATATTTTATGTGTATTTTGTATATATATCTTTATAGAAATCTGCGTTATTTTATGTGTTTTCGTATATATATTTCCAAATTTTTAAATATTTTGCATATCTATTTCAATATTTTGCATATCTATTTCAATGTGTATTTTGTATATTTATTTTATTTTGTGTGTGTTTTGTATATATATTTTATACAAAAAATATTTTATGGGTATTTTGCATATTTATTTTATTTATGCAAATTTATATTATTTTATTAATATTCTGTGTATTTATTTTGATACGATTATTATTCTATTTGTGTTTTGTATATATTTTTTATACATATTTACATTATTTAATGTGTATTTTGTACATATATTTCATACAATTTTACGCTATTTTAAGTGTATTTGTTTATATATTTTCATTCAAACTTACATTAATTTATGTGTATTTTGTATATGTATTTCAATACAAATTTGCCTAATTTTATGTGTATTTTGCATATCTATTTTCAAAAAATTTAAATAATTTGTGTGTGTTTTGTATATATTTTTACAAATTTTGTTATTTTATTTATTTTATTTGTATTTATATATATTTTCCTACAAATATATATTCTTTTATTGAATTTTATCTATTTATTCTGATATATATATTTTATTTATTTTATATATATTTTGTTTATATTATTTTTATTTTATATATATATTTTCATATATTATTTTATTTTTATGTATTTTGTATATAATTTTGTATTTTATAATTTTATACAAATTATTTATATATATATATATATATATATATATATATATATATATATATATATATATATATATATATATATATATATATATATATATATATATATATATATATATATATATATATATATATATATATATATATATATATATATATATATATATATATATATATATATATATATATATATATATATATATATATATATATATATATATATATATATATATATATATATATATATATATATATATATATATATATATATATATATATATATATATATATATATATATATTTATTTTTTTACAGCAAAAAAGACAGTTCAAGGGCACAAAAAAGTAAACATTAAAAAAAAAAAAAGCCCGCTACTCGATGCTCCTAAAAATAATCCAAAGAGGTGGCCGAAAGATAGGTCAGTTTCGGGAGGAGAGGTGTCCTGATACCCTCCTCTTGAAATAATTCAAGTCGTAGGCAGGAGGAAATACATATGAAGGAAGTTTGTTCCAGAGTTTACCAGCGTGAAGGATCAAAGAGTGAAGATGCTGGTTAACCCTTGCATAAGGGGTTTGGACAGTAGGGATGAGCATGAGTAGAAAGTCGAGTGCAGGGGGGGAGGGTGGGGGGCCCATGCAGTTAGCAAGTTCAGAAGAGCAGTCAGCGTGGAAATATCGATAGAAGATAGAAAGAGAGGCAACATTGTGGCGGAAGAAGAGAATCAGACTATCAGTATGAGGAGGAGAGCTGATGAGACGAAGAGCCTTAGCCTCCACTCTGTCCAGAAGAGCTGTGTGGTGGAGCCCCCACATGAGATGCATACTCCATACGAGGGCGGACAAGGCCCTGTATATGGACATCAACTGTGCAGAACTGGCGGAGACGGTACAGAACGCCCAGCCTCGAGGAAGCTGATTTAGTAAGAGATGAGATATGAAGTTTCCAGTTGAGATTTTGAGTTAAGGATAGACCGAGGATGTTTAGTGATGAGGAAGGTGATAGCTGGGTGTTGTCAAAGAATAGGGGATAGTTGTTTGGAAGATTGTGTCGAGTGGATAGGTGGAGAAACTGTGTTTTTGAGGCGTTGAAGGACACCAGGTTCTTCTTGCCCCAATCGGAAATAATAGTAAGGTCTGAGGCTAAGCGTTCTGCAGCCTCCAGCCTTGAGTCGTTAAGTTCCTGAATGGTGGGTCTTCTATTAAAAGAAGTTGAATAATGCAGAGTGGAATCATCGGCGTAGGAATGGATAGGACATTTCGTTTTGGAAAGAAGATCATCAATGAACAACAGAAAAAGAGTGGGAGATAGTACAGAACCCTGTGGGACACCACTGTTAATATATTTAGGGGAAGAACAGTGACCGTCTACCACGGCAGAAATAGAACGGTCAGAAAGGAAACTGGAGATAAAGGTACAGAGAGAAGGATAGAAACCGTAGGAGGGTAGTTTAGAAAGCAAAGATTTGTGCCAGACCCTATCAAAAGCTTTTGATATGTCCAGCGCAATAGCAAAAGTTTCACCGAAACGGCTAAGAGAGGATGACCAAGAGTCAGTTAAGAAGGCTAGGAGATCACCAGTAGAACGCCCCTTGCGGAACCCACACTGGCGATCAGATAGAAGGTCAGAAGTGGAAAGGTGCTTTTGAATCTTCCGGTTAAGGATTGATTCAAAAGCTTTAGATAGACAAGAAAGTAAAGCAATAGGACGGTAGTTTGAGGGATTGGAGCGGTTCCCTTCTTAGGTACAGGCTGTATGAAGGCATACTTCCAGCAAGAAGGAAAGGTAGATGTTGACAGGCAGAGGCGAAAGAGTTTGACCAGGCAGGGTGACAGCACGGAGGCACAGTTTTTAAGGACAATAGGAGGCACTCCATCAGGTCCATAAGCCTTCTGAGGATTGAGGCCAGAGAGGGCATAGAAAACATCATTTTGAAGAATCTTTATAACAGGCATAAAGGAGTCAGAGGGGGGATGAGTAGGAGGAATATGCCCAGAATCGTCCAGAGTGGAGTTTTTAGAAAAAGTTTGAGAGAAGAGTTCAGCCTTAGAGATAGATGAGACGGCAGTGTTGCCGTCAGGACTGAGGAGTGGAGGGAAAGATGAAGAAGTGAAGTTGGAGGAAATGTTTTTGGCTAGATGCCAGAAGTCACGGGAAGAGTTAGAGAAAGCAAGGTTTTGACATTTTCTATTAATGAAAGAATTTTTGGTTAGTCGGAGAATAGATTTGGCACGATTTCGGGCAGAAATGTAAAGTTCATAATTAGCATTAGTTTGAAGGCTCTGGTACCTTTTGTGAGCTACCTCTTTATCATTGACAGCACGAGAACAAGCGTGATTAAACCAAGGCTTTTTAGCGTGAGGAGTAGAGAAAGAACGAGGAATGTATGCCTCCATTCCAGAGACAATCACCTCTGTGATGCGCTGAGCACACACAGAGGGGTCTCTACCCTGGAAGCAATAATCATTCCACGGGAAATCGGAAAAGTACATCCTCAGGTCATCCCACCGAGCTGAAGCAAAATGCCAGAAGCATCGCCTCTTCGGTGGGTCCAGAGGGTGTACTGGAGCGATAGGACAGGATGCAGAAATAAGATTGTGATCGGAGGAGCCCAACGGAGAGAACAGTTTGACAGAATAAGCAGAAGGGTTAGAGGTAAGGAAGAGGTCTAGAATGTTGGGCCGATCTCCAAGACGGTCGGGAATACGTGTAGGGTGCTGGACCAACTGCTCTAATATATGTATTTTGCATATCTATTTCAATACAAATTTACCTTATTGTATCTGTTTTTTATATATTTATTTTAATACAAATCTAATTTTTTTATGTGTATTTTGGTATATATATTTTTATAAATAAAAGAAATGCGTTATTTTATGGGTTTTTTGCCTCTTTATTTTCATACAAATTTACATTATTTTATTAATATTCTGTGTATTTATTTTGATACGATTTTACATTATTCTATTTGTGTTTTGTATATATTTTTTTATACAAATTTACGTTATTTAAAATGTATTTGTTAATGTATTTTCATTCAAATTTACATTATTTTATGTGTATTTTGTATATGTATTTCCATACAAATTTACCTAATTTTATGTGTATTTTGTATATTTATTTTCATACAAATTTAAAATATTTGTGCGTATTTTTTATATAGTTTGATACAAATTTAGGTTATCTTATGTGTATTTTGAATATCTATTAAATATATATACAAAATACATATGAAATTATGTAAATACGTATAAAAATATATATACAAAATACATATCAAATAATGTAAATTCGTGTCAAAATAAATAAACAAAATATCATGAAAAGAATGTGTATTTGTATGAAAATAGATAATAGATAATAAATTTGTATAAAATATATATGCAAGATACACATTAAATAATGTATATATGTATAAAAAAGTATATACAAAAAACAAATAGAATAATGTAAAATCGTATCAAAATAAATACACCGAATATTAATAAAATAATGTAAATTTGTTTGAAAATAAAGATGCAAAATTCCCATAAAATAGCGCATTTCTTTTGAAAATATATATACCAAAATACACATAAAATTTTTAAATTTGTATTGAAATAAATATACAAAATGCACATACAATAAGGTAAATTTGTATTGAAAGAGATCTGCAAAAATACATATAAAACAATGTAAGTTTGTTTCAAAATATATATACGAATACAAATAAAAAAACGTAGATTTCTATAAAAATATATATACAAAATACACATAAAATTAAGTAAATACGTATAAAAAAATGTATACAAAATACACATAAAATAATGTAAATACGAATTAAAATAAATAAACAAAATACCAATAAAAGAATGTGTATTTGGATAAATATAAATATACAAAATACACATAAAAAATAAACATAAAATGAGGTAGATTTGTAATAAAATATATGTACAAAATACACATACAATAATGTAAATTTATATGAAAATATATATGCAAAATACCTATAAAATAACGCATTTTTTATAAATTTGTATAAAAATATATATTCAAAATAAATATTAAATAATGTAAAAGCATATGAAAATATATATACAAAGAACATATAAAATGAAAATTAAGATGCAAAATACCTATAAAATAACGCATTTTTTATAAAATTATTGATACCAAAATACACATAAAATATTTGAACTTGTATTAAAATAAATATACAAAATGCACATACAATAAGGTAAATTTGTATTGAAATAGATATGCAAAATACATATAAAATAATGTAAATTTGTTTCAAAATATATATACGAATAAACATAAAATAACGTAGATTTCTATAAAATACATATACAAAATACACATAAAAAATTGTATACAAAAAACACATAAAATAATGTAAGTTCCTATAAATGTAAATAAACAATATACCAATAAAAGAATGTGTATTTGTATAAATATAAATATACAAAATGCACATCAAATAACGTAAATTTATATAAAACTATATACATAAAAAAACGCAAGTTTCTATAAAAATATATGTACAAAAATGAACATTAGATAAATTTGCATAAAAATATATATACAAAACACACATTAGATAATGTAAATGAGTATAAAAATATGTATACAAAATACCTATGAAATAATCTAAATTCGTATCGAATTGAATTAAGAAATACCAATAAAATAATGTAATTTTGGATGAAAATATATATACAAAATAAACATAAAATAACCTAAATACAAATACAAATATACACATAAAATAATTTAAAATTGGATGAAATAAATATAAAAAATAAACATAAAATAAGGTAAATTTGTAATGAAATATATGAAAAAATACACATAAAATAATATAAATTTGTATGAAAATATATATACAAATACACAATAAATAACATGAATTTGTATAAAATTTGTATCAAAATATATACTTATACACACAATAAAATAAAGTAATTTTTTTATGAAAATGTATATACAAAATACACATAAAATAATTTAAATACGTAGAAAAATATATATACAAAAAACACATAAAATAATGTAAATATGTATGAAAATATATAAACAAACACACATAAAATAATGTAAATTTGGATAAAATATATATACAAAATGAACATTAAATAATGTAAATATATATATATATATATATATATATATATATATATATATATATATATATATATATATATATATATATATATATATATATATATATATATATATATATATATATATATATATATAAAATATATACAAAAAACACAAAGAATAATGTTAAATCGTATCAAAATAAATAAAGAATATCAATAAAATAATGTAAATTTGTATGAAAATAAAGATGCAAAATATCCATATAATAACGCATATTTGCATAAAAATATATATACAAAAATACATATAAAATAATTAAATTTGTATCAAAATAAATATACAAAATGCACGTACAATAAAGTAAATTTGTATTGAAATAGATATGCAAAATACACATTAATAATGTAAATTTGTATCAAAATATATATACGAATACTCATATAATAGAGTAAATTTTTATGAAAATATACATACAAAATAGATATACAAAATACACATATAACTAGTTAAATTTGTATTTAAATACATGTACAAAAAACACATAAAATAATGTAGATTTGTATGAAATGAAAACAAATACATTTTATATAAAATATATATACAAAATACACATAGAATAATGTAAAATCATATCAAAGTAAATACACAGAATATCAATAAAATAATGTAAATTTGTATGAAAATAAAGATGCAAAATACCCATAAAATAAAGCATATTTTTATAAAAATACATATACAAAAATACACATAGATTAATCAAATTTGTATTAAAATTAATATACAAAATGCACATACAATAAGGTAAATTTGTATTAAAAAAATATGCAAAATTCACATAAAAATATGTAAATTTGTTTCAAAATATATATACGAATACACATAAAATAACGCAGATTTCTATAGAAATATATATACAAAATACACTTGAAATAATGTAAATACGTATAAAAATATATATACAAAATACACATTAAATAATGTTAATTCGTGTCAAAATAAATAAACAAAATATCATGAAAAGAATGTATATTTGTATGAAAATAGATATACAAAATACACATAAAATAACATAAATTTGTATAAAAATATTTACAAAAATACACAAAAATAATTTAAACTTGTATGAAAATAAATTTACAAAATACATATAAAATTAGGTAAATTTGTATTGAAATACATATACAAAATACACATAAAATAATGTATATTTGAATGAAAATAGATAAACATATTGACTTAAAATAACGTAAATTTTTATCAAATATATATACAAAAAACACATTAAATAATGTAAATATGTATAAAAAAATATATACAAAACACAAATAAAATAATGTAAAATCGTCTCAAAATAAATACAGAAAATGTTAATAAAATAATGTAAATTTGTATGAAAATTAAGATGCAAAATACCCATAAAATAACGCATTTATAATAAAAATATATATACGAACAAACATAAAATATTTGATTTTGTATTAAAATAAATAGATATACAAAATACACATAAAATAAGCTAAATTTGAATTGAAATATATATACAAAATAGATAAAATAATGTAAATTTGTATCAAAATACTTATACAAATACACATATAATAACGTAAATTTGTATAGAAATATATAAACAAAATACACATTAAATAATGTAAATACGTATAAAAAAATGTACAAAATACACAAATAATCATGTAATTCGTATCAAAATAAATAGACATAATACCAATAAAATAATGCAAATTTCTATGAGAAAACAAATACAAAATACACATAAATAACGCAAATATCAATAAAAATATATATAATATAATATATTTTTATACATATTTAAAATATTTAATGTATATTTTGTATATATATTTTATCCAAATTTACGTTATTTTATATGTATTTGTTTATATATTTTCATACAAATTTACATTATTTTATGCGAGTTTTGTATATGTATTTCAATACAAATTTGCCTAACTTTAAGTGTATTTTGCATATCTATTTTCAAACAAATTTAAATTATTTGTGTGTATTTTATACAAATTTTAGTTATTTTATTTGTTTTTTGAATATATATTTTCCTACACATATACATTCTTTTATTGGAATTTTGTGTATTTAATTTTTTACGAATTTACATTATTTTATGTGTATTTTGTATATATATTTTTCTACGTATTTAAATTATTTTATGTGTATTTTATATATACATTTTCATAAAAATTTACGTTATTTTATTGTGTGTATTCGTATATATTTTGAAACAAATTTTATACAAATTAATGCTATTTTATGTGTATTTGTATATATATTTTCATACAAATTTATATTATTTTATGTGTATTCTTACATATATTTTATTACAAATTTACCTTATTTTATGTTTATTTTGTATATTTATTTCATTCAATATAATCAAATTTAAATTTATTGTATATGCATTTTGTATATTAATTTTAATACAAATTTAATTATTCTATGTGTATTTTTCTATATGTATTTTATAAAAATATGCTTTATTTTATGGGTATTTTGCATCTTTATTTTCATACAAATTTACGTTATTTTATTGATATTCTGCTCATTCATTTTGATACGATTTGACATTATTCTATGTGTATTTTGTATATATTTTTCATACAAATGTACGTTATTTTATGTGTATTTGTTTATATATTTTGACACAAATTTACAATATTTTATGGATATTTTGTATATATATTTCAAAAGAAATTTACCTAGTTTTATGTGTATTTTGAATATCTATTTTCATACAAACTCAAATTATTTTTATGTATTTTTGTATATATTTCAATACAAATTTTAGTTAGGTTATGTGTTTTTTGTAAATCTATTTTCATTCAAATATATATTGTTTTATTGGTATTTTGTTGATTTATATTGATACGAATTTACATTATTTTATATGTACTTTGTATATATATTTTTATACGCATTTACATTATTTAATATTTATTTTGAATATATAATTTTATACAAATTCATGGTATTTTATGTGTATTTGTATATATATTTTCATATAAATTTATATTATTTTATGTGTATTTTGTACATATATCTCATTACAAATTTACCTTATTTTATGTTTATTTTGTATGTGTATTTTGTACATTTATATTTATACAAATACACATTCTTTTATTGTTATTTTGTTTATTTATTTTGTTTCGAATTTACATTATTTTATGTGTATTTTGTTTACATTTTTTTATACGTATTTACTTAATTTTATGTGTATTTTCTATATATATTTTTATATAAATCTACGTTATTTTATGTGCATTCGTACATATATTTTGAAACATATTTACATTGTTTTATATGTACAATAAGGTAAATTTGTATTGAAATAGATATGCAAAATACATAATAAATGTAAATACGTATAAAAAATATGTACAAAATACACATATAATCATGTAATTCGTATCAAAATAAATAAACAAAATAACAATAAAATAATATAAATTTGTATGAGAAAACAATACAAATAACGCAAATTTCTATAAAAATATATGTACAAAACTGCACATAAGATAAAGTAAATTTGCATAAAAATATAATTACAAAACACACATTAAATAATGTAAATGAGTACATAAAATAACCTAAATTTGTATAAAACTATATACAAAAATACACAAAAATAATTTAAATTTGTATGAAAAGAAATATAAAAAATACACGTAAAATTAGGCAAATTTGTATTGAAATACATATTTATTATTATTGAAATACATATTTATTTATATTCAAATTTAGTTTATTTTAGCTGTATTTTATATATCTATTTTCCAACAAATTTAAATACTTCTGTGTATTTTTATATATAGTTTTATACAAATTTACGATATTTTATGTGTATTTTGTATATTTATATTTATGCAAATACACATTCTTTTATTGGTATTTTGTTTATTTATTTTGATATGATTTTACATTATTTTATGAAATACACCTAAAAAAATGAAAATTCGTATCAAAATAAATAAACAAAATTCCGATAAAAGAACGTATATTTGTAGGAAAATAAATATACAAAATACACATAAAATTACGAAAATTTGAATAAAAATATATACAAAAAACAAAAAAATAAATTTCAATTTGTATGAAAATAGATATACAAAATACACATATAATTAGTGAAATTTGTATTTAAATTCATGTACAAAATACATATAAAATAATGTAAATTTGTATGAAATGAAAACAAATTCACATAAAATAACGTACATTTGTATAAAATAGATATACAAAATATACATAGAATAATGTAAAATCGTGTCAAAATAAATACACAGAATATCAATAAAATAATGTAATCTCGTATGAAAATAAATATGCAAAATACCCATAAAATAAAGCATATTTTTTAAAAAATACATATACAAAAATACACATAGAATAATTAAATTTGTATTAAAATTAATATACAAAATGAAGGAACAATAAGGTAAATTTGTATCGAAAAAATATACAAAATGCACATAAAAGTGTAAATTTGTTTAAAAATCTATATACGAATACACATAAAATAACGTAGATTTCTATAGAAATATATATACAAAATACACATGAAATGATGTAAATACCTATAAAAATATATATATACAAAATACGCATTAAATAATTTAAATTCTCGTCAAAATAAATAAACAAAATATCAATAAAAGAATGTGTATTTGTATGAAAATAGATATAGAAAATACTCATAAAATAACCTAAGTTTGTATAAAACTATATACAAAAATACACAAAAAAAATTAAAATTTGTATGAAAATAAATATACAAAATACACATAAAATTAGGTAAATTTGTATTGAAATACATATGCAAAATACACATAAAATAATGGAAATTTGAATGAAAATCTATAAAAATATACACTTAAAATAACGTAATTTTGTATCAAATATATATACAAAATATACATTAAATAATGTAAATATGTATAAAAAAATATATACAAAACACAAATAGAATAATGTAAAATCGTATAAAAAATAAATTCACAGAATATTAATAAAATAATGTAAATTTGTATGAATTCACATAAAATAACGTTGATTTTTATAAAAATATATACAAAATACACATAAAATGAAGTAAATACGTATAAAAAATGAATACAAAATACTCATAAAATAAGGTAAAATCGTATCAAAATAAATAATCAAAATACCAATAAAAGAATGTGAATTTGTATAAATATAAATATACAAAATACACATAAAATATCGTAAATTTGTATAAAACTATATACAAAAATACACAGAAGTAATTAAAGTTGTAGGAAAATAGATATATAAAATACAGCTAAAATAAACTAAATTTGAATTGAAATATATATACAAAACACATAAAATAATGTAAATTTATATCAAAATATTTATACAAATACATATAATAACGTAGATTTGTTTAAAAATATATAAACAAAAAACACACTAAGTAATGTAAATACGTATAAAAAATATGTACAAAATACACTTATAATCATGTAATTCGTATCAAAATAAATAAACAAAATAACAATAAAATAATGTAAATTTGTGTGAGAAAACATATTCAAATAACGCAAATTTCTATAAAAATATATGTACAAAAATGCACATAAGATAAAGTAAATTTGCATAAAAATATATATACAAAACACACATTAAATAATGTAAATGAGTACATAAAATAACCTAAATTTGTATAAAACTATATACAAAAATACACAAAAATAATTTAAATTTGTATGAAAAGAAATATACAAAATACACGTAAAATTAGGTAAATTTGTATTGAAATACATATACAAAATACACATCAAATAATGTAAATTTGAGTGAAAATATATAAACAAACACACTTAAGTTAACGTAAATTTGTATAAAATATATATGCAAGATACACATTAAATAATGTAAATGTGTATAAAAAAAATATATACAAAAACAAATAGAATAATGTAAAATCGTATCAAAATAAATACACAGAATATCAATAAAATCATGAAAATTTGTATGAAAATAAAGATGCAAAATTTCCCAAAAAATATCGCTTTTTTTTAAATATATATACCAAAATACACATAAAATATTTAAATTTGTATTGAAATAAATATACAAAATGCATGTATTGTATAAATATAAATATACAAAATACAAATAAAATAACGTAAATTTATGTAAAACTATATGCAAAATTACACAAAAGTAATTAAATTTGTGTGAAAGTAGATATACAAGTTGAAATTATTATTATTTTTTTTTTATATATTTTCATACAAATTTTCGTTATTTTATGTTTATTTTTTATATTTATTTTTTTCTACAAATATACGTTCTTTTATCTGAATTTTGTTTATTGAATTTGAAACGAATTTACCTTATTTTGTATATCTATTTTCATACAAATTAAAATACTTCTGTGTATTTTTGTATATAGTTTTATATAAATTTACGTTATTTTATGTGTATTTTGTATATTCATATTTATACAAATACACATTCTTTTATTGGTATTTTGTATATTTATTTTGATACAAATTTACATTATTTTATGTGTATTTTGTATACATTTTTTTATACGTATTTACTTAATTTTATGTGTATTTTGTATATATATTTTTATAGAAATCTACGTTATTTTATGTGTATTCGAATATATATTTTGAAACAAATTTACATTGTTTTATATGTATTTTGCATATCTATTTCAATACAAATTTACCTTATTGTATGTTTTTTTTTATATATTTATTTTAATTCAAATTTAATTTTTTATGTGTATTTTGGTATATATGGTAAGGTCAATTTGTATTGAAAGAGATATTCAAAAATACATATAAAACAATGTAAATTTGTTTCAAAATATATATACGAATACACATAAAATAACGTAGATTTCTATAAAAATATATACAAAATACACATAAAATGAAATAAATACGTATAAAAAAATGAATACAAAATACACATAAAAATCGTATCAAAATAAATAAACAAAATACCAGTAAAAGAATGTGTATTTGTATAAATATAAATATACAAAATACACAAAAAATATCGTAAATTTGTATAAAACTATATACAAAAATACACAGAAGTAATTAAATTTGTATGAAAATATATATACAAAATACAGCTAAAATAAGCTAAATATGAATTGAAATGTACATACAAAATACATAAAATAATGTAAATCTGTATCAAAATATTTATACAAATACATATAATAATAAAAAAATATATACAAAAAACAAATAGAATAATGTAAAATCATATCAAAATAAATACACAGAATATCAATAAAATAATGTAAATTTGTATGAAAATAAAGTTGCAAAATTCCCAAAAATAATCGCATTTTTTATAAAAATATATATACCAAAATACACAAAAAATATTTAAATTTGTATTGAAATAAATATACAAAATCCATATGCAGTAAGGTAGATCTGTATTAAAAGAGATATTAAAAAAAAACCTATAAAACAATGTAAATTTGTTTCAAAATATATATACGAATACATATAAAATAAAATATTTATACAAATACATATAATAACGTAGATTTGTTTAAAAATATATAAACAAAAAACACACTAAGTAATGTAAATACGTATAAAAAATATGTACAAAATACACTTATAATCATGTAATTCGTATCAAAATAAATAAACAAAAAAACAATAAAATAATGTAAATTTGTATGAGAAAACATATTCAAATAACGCAAATTTCTATAAAAATATATGTACAAAAATGCACATGAGATAAAGTAAATTTGCATAAAAATATATATACAAAACACACATTAAATAATGTAAATGAGTACATAAAATAACCTAAATTTGTATAAAACTATATACAAAAATACACAAAAATAATTTAAACTTGTATAAAAAGAAATATACAAAATACACGTAAAATTAGGTAAATTTGTATTGAAATACATATACAAAATACACATCAAATAATGTAAATTTGAGTGAAAATATATAAACAAACACACTTAAAATAACGTAAATTTGTATAAAAAATATATGCAAGATACACATTAAATAATGTAAATGTGTATAAAAAAATATATACAAAAAACAAATAGAATAATGTAAAATCGTATCAAAATAAATACACAGAATATAAATAAAATAATGAAAATTTGTATGAAAATAAAGATGCAAAATTTCCCAAAAAATATCGCTTTTTTTTAAATATATATACCAAAATACACATAAAATATTTAAATTTGTATTGAAATAAATATACAAAATGCATGTATTGTATAAATATAAATATACAAAATACAAATAAAATAACGTAAATTTATGTAAAACTATATGCAAAATTACACAAAAGTAATTAAATTTGTGTGAAAGTAGATATACAAATTGAAATTATTTTTGTTTATTTTATTATATATTTTCATACAAATTTTCGTTATTTTATGTTTATTTTTTATATTTATTTTTTTCTACAAATATACGTTCTTTTATCTGAATTTTGTTTATTGAATTTGAAACGAATTTACCTTATTTTGTATATCTATTTTCATACAAATTAAAATACTTCTCTGTATTTTTGTATATAGTTTTATATAAATTTATGTTATTTTATGTGTATTTGTATATTCATATTTATACAAATACACATTCTTTTATTGGTATTTTGTATATTTATTTTGATACAAATTTACATTATTTTATGTGTATTTTGTATACATTTTTTTATACGTATTTACTTCATTTTATGTGTATTTTGTATATATATTTTTATAGAATTCTACGTTATTTTATGTGTATTCGAATATATATTTTGAAACAAATTTACATTGTTTTATATGTATTTTGCATATCTATTTCAATACAAATTTACCTTATTGTATGTTTTTTATATATATTTATTTTAATTCAAATTTAATTTTTTTATGTGTATTTTGGTATATATGGTAAGGTAAATTTGTATTGAAAGAGATTTTCAAAAATACATATAAAACAATGTAAATTTGTTTCAAAATATATATACGAATACACATAAAATAACGTAGATTTCTATAAAAATATATACAAAATACACATAAAATGACATAAATACGTATAAAAAAATGAATACAAAATACACATAAAAATCGTATCAAAATAAATAAACAAAATACCAGTAAAAGAATGTGTATTTGTATAAATATAAATATACAAAATACACAAAAAATATCGTAAATTTGTATAAAACTATATACAAAAATACACAGAAGTAATTAAATTTGTATGAAAATATATATACAAAATACAGCTAAGATAAGCTAAATATGAATTGAAATGTACATAGAAAATACATAAAATAATGTAAATCTGTATCAAAATATTTATACAAATACATATAATAATAAAAAAATATATACAAAAAACAAATAGAATAATGTAAAATCATATCAAAATAAATACACAGAATATCAATAAAATAATGTAAATTTGTATGAAAATAAAGTTGCAAAATTCCCAAAAATAATCGCGTTTTTTATAAAAATATTTATACCAAAATACACAAAAAATATTTAAATTTGTATTGAAATAAATATACAAAATCCATATGCAGTAAGGTAAATTTGTATTAAAAGAGATATTCAAAAAAACATATAAAACAATGTAAATTTGTTTCAAAATATATATACGAATACACATAAAATAAAATAGATTTCTATAGAAATATATATACAAAATACATATGAAATTATGTAAATACGTATAAAAATATATATGCAAAATACATATCAAATAATGTAAATTCGTGTCAAAATAAATAAACAAAATAGATAATAGATTATAAATTTGTATAAAATATATATGCAAGATACACATTAAAGAATGTAAATATGTATAAAAAAGGATATACAAAAAACAAATAGAATAATGTAAAATCGTATCAATATAAATACACCGAATATTAATAAAACAATGTAAATTTGTATGAAAATAAAGATGCAAAATTCCCATAAAATAGCGCATTTCTGATAAAAAATATATATACCAAAATACACATCAAATATTTAAATTTGTATTGAAATAATATACAAAATGCACATACAATAAGTTAAATTTGTATTGAAAGATATATTCAAAAATACATATAAAAGAATGTAAATTTGTTTCGAAATATATATATACGAATACAAATAAAAAAACGTAGATTTCCATAAATATATATATACAAAATACACATAAAATTAAGTAAATACGTATAAAAAAATGTATACAAAATACACATAAAATAATGTAAATTCGATTCAAAATTAATAAACAAAATACCAATAAAAGAATGTGTATTTGGATAAATATAAATATACAAAATACATATACAAAATAAACATTAAATAAGGTAGATTTGTATTAAAATATATGTACAAAATACACATAAAATAATGTAAATTTATATGAAAATACATATACAAATACACATAAAATACCATGAATTTGTATAAAAATATATATTCAAAATAAATATTAAATAATGTAAAAGCGTATAAAAATATATATACAAAGTACATATAAAATAATGTAAATTCGTATCAATATAAATCAACAAAACACCAATAAAATAATATATACTTGAATGAAAATAAATTTACAAAATACACATAACATAACTAAAATTTGTATTAAAATATATACAAAAATACATAGAAATAATTTGAGTTTGTATGAAAATAGATATACAAAATACACATAAAACTAGGTAAATTTCTTTTGAAATGTATATACAAAATATTGTAAATTTGTGTCAAAATATATAAACAAATACACATAAAATAACGTAAATTTGTATGAAAAATATATACAAAATACACATAGAATAATGTCAATTCGTATCAAAATGAATGAGCAGAATATCAATAAAATAATGTAAATTTGTATGAAAATAAAGATGCAAAAAACCCAAAAAATAAAGCATATGTTTATAAAAATACAGATACAAAAATACACATCGAATAATTAAATTTGTATTAAAATTATTATAAAAAATGCGTATATAATAAGGTAAATTTGTATTGAAAAAATATGCAACATACACGTTTACTCATACAAATTTATATTATTTTATTGGTATTTTGTTTATTTATTTTGATACGAATTACATGATTATATGTGTATTTTGTATACATTTTTTTATACGTATTTACATTATATAAAGTGTATTTTGTTTATATATTTTCATACAAATTTACGTTATTATATGTGTATTTGTATAAATATTTTGATACAAGTTTACTTTATTTCATTTATTTTGTAGATATATTTCAATTCAAATTTAGCTTATTTTGTGTGTATTTTGTATATATTTTCATACAAATTTAATTACTTCTGTGTAATTTTGTAAATAGTTTTATATAAATTTACGTTAATTTATGTGTATTTTGTATATTTATATTTATACAAATACACATTTTATTGGTATTTTGTTTATTTATTTTGATAAGAGTTTACATTATTTTATGAGTATTTTGTATACATTTTTTTATATGTATTAACTTCATTTTATGTGTATTTTGTATATATATTTTTAAAGAAATCTACGTTATTTTATGTGTATTCGTATACATATTTTGAAACAAATTTACATTGCTTTATATGTATTTTGCATATCTATTTCAATACAAATTTACCTTATTGTATGTGTTTTTTATATATTTATTTTAATACAAATCTAATTTTTTATGTGTATTTTGGTATATATATTTTTATAAATAAAAAAATGCGTTATTTTACGGGTATTTTGCCTCTATTTTCATACAAATTTACATTATTTTATTAATATTCTGTGTATTTATTTTGATACGATTTTACATTATTCTATTTGTGTTTTGTATATATTTTTTTATAAAAAATGTTATTTAAAGTGTATTTGTTTATGTATTTTCATTCAAATTTACATTATTTTATTTGTATTTTCTATATGTATTTCCATACAAATTTACCTAATTTTGTGTATTCTGTATATTTATTTTCATACAAATTTAAAATATTTTTTGTGTATTTTTGTATATAGTTTGATACAAATTTAGGTTATTTTATGTGTATTTTGAATATCTATTAAATATATATACAAAATACATATGAAATTATGTAAATACGTATAAAAATATATATACAAAATACATATCAAATAATGTAAATTCGTGTCAAAATAAATAAACAAAATATCATGAAAAGAATGTGTATTTGTATGAAAATAGATAATAGATAATAAATTTGTATAAAATATATATGCAAGATACACATTAAATAATGTATAAATGTATAAAAAAGTATATACAAAAAACAAATAGAATAATGTAAAATCGTATCAAAATAAATACACCGAATATTAATAAAATAATGGAAATTTGTTTGGAAATAAAGATGCAAAATTCCCATATAATAGCGCATTTCTTATAAAAATATATATACCAAAATACACATAAAATTTTTAAATTTGTATTGAAATTAATATACAAAATGCACATACAATAAGGTAAATTTGTATTGAAAGAGATCTGCAAAAATACATATAAAACAATGTAAGTTTGTTTCAAAATATATATACGAATACAAATAGAAAAACGTAGATTTCTATAAAAAATATATATACAAAATACACATAAAATTAAGTAAATACGTATAAAAAAAATGTATTAAAAATACACATAAAATAATGTAAACTCGAATTTAAATAAATAAACAAAATACCAATAAAAGAATGTGTATTTGGATAAATATAAATATACAAAATACACATACAAAATAAACATAAAATAAGGTAGATTTGTAATAAAATATATGTACAAAATACAGATACAATAATGTAAATTTATATGAAAATATATATGCAAAATACCTATAAAATAAGGCATTTTTTATAAATTTGTATAAAAATATATATTCCAAATAAATATTAAATAATGTAAAAGCGAATTTAAAAATATATACAAAGTACATATAAAATGAAAATTAAGATGCAAAATACCTATAAAATAACGCATTTTTTATAAAACTATTGATACCAAAATACACATAAAATATTTGAACTTGTATTAAAATAAATATACAAAATGCATATACAATAAGGTAAATTTGTATTGAAATAGATATGCAAAATACATATAAAATAATGTAAATTTGTTTCAAAAAATATATATATACGAATACACATAAAATAACGTAGATTTCTATAAAAATACATATACAAAATACACATAAAATTAAGTAAATACGTATAAAAAATAGTATACAAAATACACATAAAATAATGTAAATTCGTATAAATGTAAATAAACAATATACCAATAAAAGAATGTGTATTTGTATAAATTTAAATATACCAAACGCACATAAAATAACGTAAATTTATATAAAACTATATACATAAAATAACGCAAATTTCTATAAAAATATATGTACAAAAATGAACATTAGATAAATTTGCATAAAAATATATATACAAAACACACATTAGATAATGTAAATGAGTATAAAAATATGTATACAAAATACCTATGAAATAATCTAAATTCGTATCGAATTGAATTAAGAAATACCAATAAAATAATGTAATTTTGGATGAAAATGTATATACAAAATACACATAAAATAACCTAAATACAAATACAAATATACACATAAAATAATTTAAAATTGAATAAAATAAATATACAAAATAAACATAAAATAAGGTAAATTTGTAATGAAATATATGAAAAAATACACATAAAATAATATAAATTTGTATGAAAATATTTATACAAATACACATTAAATAACATGAATTTGTATAAAATTTGAATCAAAATATATCCTTATACACACAATAAAATAAGGTAATTTTTTTATGAAAATGTATATACAAAATACACATAAAATAATTTAAATACGTAGAAAAATATATATACAAAAAACACATAAAACAATGTAAATATGTATGAAAATATATAAACAAATACACATAAAATAATGTAAATTTGGATAAAATATATATACAAAATGAACATTAAATAATGTAAATATATATATAAAAAAATATATACAAAAAACACATAGAATAATGTTAAATCGTATCAAAATAAATAAAGAGAATATCAATAAAATAATGTAAATTTATATGAAAATAAAGATGCAAAATATCCATATAATAACGCATATTTGCATAAAAATATATATACAAAAATACATATAAAATAATTAAATTTGAATTAATATAAATATACAAAATACACGTACAATAAAGTAAATTTGTATTGAAATAGATATGCAAAATACATATTAATAATGTAAATTTGTATCAAAATATATATACGAATTCTCATAAAATAGAGTAAATTTCTATGAAAATTTCCATACAAAATAGCTATACAAAATACACATATGACTAGTTAAATTTGTATTTAAATACATGTACAAAAAACACATAAAATAATGAAGATTTGTATGAAATGAAAACAAATACATTTTGTATAAAATATATATACAAAATACACATAGAATAATGTAAAATCATATCAAAATAAATACACAGAATATCAATAAAATAATGTAAATTTGTATGAAAATAAAGATGCAAAATACCCATAAAATAAAGCATATTTTTATGAAAATACACAAAATACATTCTTTTATTGGAATTTTGTTTATTTAATTTTTTACGAATTTACATTATTTTATGTGTATTTTGTATATATATTTTTCTACGTATTTAAATTATTTTATGTGTATTTTATATATACATTTTCATAAAAATTTACGTTATTTAATTGTGTGTATTCGTATATATTTTGAAACAAATTTTATATAAATTCATGTTATTTAATGTGTATTTGTATGTATATTTTCATACAAATTTATATTATTTTATGTGTATTCTTACATATATTTTATTACAAATTTACCTTATTTTATGTTTATTTTGTATATTTATTTGATTCAATATAATCAAATTTAAATTTATTGTATATGCATTTTGTATATTAATTTTAATACAAATTTAATTATTCTATGTGTATTTTTCTATATGTATTTTTATAAAAAATATGCTTTATTTTAAGTGTATTTTGAATCTTTATTTTCATACAAATTTACGTTATTTTATTGATATTCTGCTCATTCATTTTGATACGATTTGACATTATTCTATGTGTATTTTGTATATATTTTTCATACAAATTTACGTAATTTTATGTGTATTTGTTTATATATTATGACACAAATTTACAATATTTTATGGGTATTTTGTATATACATTTCAAAAGAAATTTACCTACTTTTATGTGTATTTTGTATATCTATTTGCATACAAACTCAGATTATTTCTAATTATTTTTGTATATATTTTAATACAAATTTTAGTTATGTTATGTGTATTTTGTAAATTTATTTTCATTCAAATATATATTATTTTATTGGTTTTTTGTTGATTTATATTGATACGAATTTACATTATTTTATAAATACTTTGTATATATATTTTTATACGCATTTACATTATTTAATATTTATTTTGAATATATAATTTTATACAAATTCATGGTATTTTATGTGTATTTGTATATATATTTTCATATAAATTTATATTATTTTATGTGTATTTTGTACATATATTTCATTACAAATTTACCTTATTTTATGTTTATTTTGTATGTGTATTTTGTACATTTATATTTATACAAATACACATTCTTTTATTTTATTTTGTTTATTTACTTTGTTTCGAACACGTATTTACTTAATTTTATGTGTATTTTGTATATATATTTTTATAGAAATCTACGTTATTTTATGTGTATTCGTACATATATTTTGAAACAAATTTACATTGTTTTATATGTACAATAAGGTAAATTTGTATTGAAATAGATATGCAAAATACATATAAAGCAATGTAAACTTTTTTCAAAATATGTATACGAATACACATAAAATAACGTAGATTTCTATAAAAATATATATACAAAATACACATAAAATGAAGTAAATACGTATAAAAAAATGTATACAAAATACACATAAAATAATGTAAATTCGTATCAAAATAAATAAACAAAATACCAATAAAAGAATGTGTATTTGTATAAATATAAATATACAAAATACATATAAAATAACGTAAATTTATGTAAAACTATATACAAAAATACACAGAAATAATTAAATTTGTATGAAAATATATACAAAATACACACAAAATAAGCTAAATTTGAATTGAAATATATATACAAAATACATGAAATAAAGTAAATTTGTATCAAAATATTTATACAAATACATATAATAACGTAAATTTGTATGAAAAAAAATATATAAACAAAATACACATTAAATAATGTAAATACGTATAAAAAAATGTGTACAAAATACACATATAATCATGTAATTCGTATCAAAATAAATAAACAAAATACCAAGAAAATAATATAAATTTGTGTGAGTAAACGTGTATAAATATAAATGTACAAAATACACATACAAAATAAACATAAAATAAGGTAAATTTGTAATGAAATATATGTACAAAATACACATAAAATAATGTAAATTTATATGAATATATATATACAAATACACATAAAATAATATGAATTTGAATAAAATTATATATTCAAAATAAATATTAAATATTGTGAATGCGTATAAAAATACATATAAAAAGTACATATAAAATAATGTAAATTCGTATCAATATAAATCAACAAAATACCAATAAAATAATATATATTTGAATGAAAATAGATTTACAAAATACACATAACCTAACTAAAATTTGTATTGAAATATATACAAAAATACATAAAAATAATTTGAGTTTGTATGAAAATAGATATTCAAAATACACATATAACTAGGTAAATTTCTTTTGAAATATATATACAAAATACCCATAAAATATTGTAAATTTGTGTCAAAATATATAAACAAATACACATAAAATAACGTAAATTTGTATGAAAAATGTATACAAAATACACATAGAATAATGTCAAATCGTATCTAAATGAATGAGCAGAATATCAATAAAATAACGTAAATTTGTATGAAAATAAAGATGCAAAATAGCCATAAAATAAAGCATATTTTTTATAAAAACACATATAGAAAAATACTCATAGAATAATTATATTTGTATTAAAATTAATATACAAAATGCATATTTAAATTTGATTATATTAAATGAAATAAATATACAAAATAAACATAAAATAAGGTAAATTTGTAATAAAATATATGTAAGAATACACATAAAATAATATAAATTTGTATGAAAATATATATACAAATACACATAAAATAACATGAATTTGTATAAAATTTGTTTCAAAATATATACGAATACACACAATAAAATAACGTAAATTTTTATGAAAATGTATATATGAAATACCCATAAAATAATTTAAATACGTAGAAAAATATATATACAAAATACACATAAAATAATGTAAATTCGTAAAAAATTAAATACACAAAATTCCAATAAAAGAATGTATTTTGTGTATTTTTATATAAATATGCTTTATTTTATGGGTATTTTGCATATTTATTTTCATACAAATTTTCATTATTTTATTAATATTCTGTGTATTTATTTTGATATGATTTTACATTATTCTATGTGTATTTTGTATATATATTTTATATAAAATGTATTTGTTTTCATTTCATACAAATCTACATTATTTTATGTGTTTTTTGTACATGTATTTAAATACAAATTTAACTAGTTATATGTGTTTTTTGTATATCTATTTTGTATGTATATTTTCATAGAAATTTTTCTCTATTATATGAGTATTCGTATATATATTTTGATACAAATTTACATTATTGATGTGTATTTTGCATATCTATTTCAATACAAATTTACTTTATTGTACGTGCATTTTGTTTATTTATTTTAATACAAATTTAATTATTTTATATGTATTTTTGTATATATATTTTTATGCAAATATGCGTTATTATATGGATATTTTGCATCTTTATTTTCATACAAATTTACATTATTTTATTGATATTCTCTTTATTTATTTTGATACGATTTAACATTATTCTATGTGAATTTTGTATATATATTTTTTATACATATTTACATTATTTAATGTTCATTTTGTATATATATTTTATCCAAATTTACATTATTTTATATGTATTTGTTTATATATTTTCATACAAATTTACATTATTTTATGTGTTTTTTGTATATATATTTCTCTACGTATTTAAATTATTTTATGTGTATTTTGTATATACATTTTCATAAAAAAAATTACGGTATTTTATTATGAGTTTAAGTATATATTTTGATACAAATTTTATACGAATTCATGTTATTTAATGTGTATTTGTATATATATTTTCATACAAATTTATATTATTTTATGTGTATTTTTTCATATATTTCATTACAAATTTACCTTATTTTATGTTTATTTTGTATATTTATTTCATTCAATTTTAAATTATTTTATGTGTATTTTTGTATTTGTATTTAGGTTATTTTATTTGTGTTTTCTATATATATTTTCATCCAGAATTACATTATTTTATTGTTATTTTTTTAATTTAACTCGATACGAATTTAGATTATTTCATAGGTATTTTGTATACATATTTTTATACTCATTTACATTATCTAATGTGTATTTGTTTATATATTTTCTTTCAAATTTACATCATTTTATGTGTATTTTGTATATGTATTTCAATACAAATTAACCTAATTTTATGTGTATTTTGTATATTTCTTTTCATACAAATTTAAATTAAATTAATATATATTTGAATGAAAATAAATTTACAAAATACACATAACATAACTAAAATTTGTATTAAAATATATACAAAAATACATAGAAATAATTTGAGTTTGTATGAAAATAGATATACAAAATAAACATAAAACTAGGTAAATTTCTTTTGAAATGTATATACAAAATACCCATAAAACATTGTAAATTTGTGTCAAAATATATAAACAAATACACATAAAATAACGTAAATTTGTATGAAAAATATATAAAAAATACACATAGAATAATGACAATTCGAAATAAAATGAATGAGCAGAATATCAATAAAATAATGTAAATTTGTATGAAAATAAAGATGCAAAATACCCAAAAAATAAAGCATATGTTTATAAAAGTACAGATACAAAAATACACATCGAATAATTAAATTTGTATTAAAATTAATATACAAAATGCGTATATAATAAGGTAAATTTATATGGAAAAAATATGCAACACACGTTTACTCATACAAATTTATACTATTTTATTGGTATTTTGTATATTTATTTTGATACGAATTACATGATTATATGTGTATTTTGTACATATTTTTTTTATACGTATTTACATTATTTAATGTGTATTTTGTTTATATATTTTCATACAAATTTACGTTATTATATGTGTATTTGTATAAATATTTTGATACAAATTTACTTTATTTCATGTATTTTGTATATATATTTCAATTCAAATTTAGTTTATTTTGTGTGTATTTTGTATATATTTTCATACAAATTTAAATACTTCTGTGTATTTTTGTATATAGTTTTATATAAATTTACGTTATTTTATGTGTATTTTGTACATATTTTTTTTACACATATTTACGTTATTTTAAGTGTATTTGTTTATGTATTTTCATTCAAATTTACATTATTTTATGTGTATTTTGTGTATGTATTTCAGTACAAATTTACCTAATTTTATGTGTATTTTGTATATTTATTTCCATACAAATTTAAAATATTTTTGTGTATTTTTGTATATAGTTTGATACAAATTTTATGTGTATTTTGTATATCTATTTTCATACAAATACACATTCTTTTATTGATATTTTGTTTATTTATATTGACGCGAATTTACATTATTTAATGTGTATTTTGTATATATATTTTTATACGTATTTACATCATTTCAAGTGTATTTTGTATAGTTTTAAACAAATTTATATTATTTAATGTGTTTTGTATATATATATTTATACAAATACACATTCTTTTATTGGTATTTTGTTTATTTATTTTGATACTAATTTACATTATTTTTTGTGAATTTTGTATACATTTTTTATACGTATTTACTTAATTTTATGTGTATTTTGTATATATATTTTTATAGAAATCTACCTTATTTCATGTGTATTCGTATATATATTTTAAAACAAATTTACATTGTTTATATGTATTTTGCATATCTATCTTTGTGTATTCTGTATTTATTTTTGTTATACATAGAATAATGTAAAATCGTATCAAAATAAGTACACAGAATATCAATAAAATAATTTAAATTTGTATGAAAATAAAGATGCAAAATACCCATAAAATAAAGCTTTTTTTTTTAAATACAAATACAAAAATACACATAGAATAATTAAATTTGTATTAAAATTAATATACAAAATGCACATACAATAAGGTAAGTTTGTATTGAAAAAAACGCAAAATACACATAAAACAGTGTAAATTTGTTTCATAATATATATACGAATACACATAAAATAACGTTGATTTCTATAGGAATATATATACAAAATACACATGAAATGATATAAATACGTATAAAAATAAATAAAATAAAATATCAATAAAATAATGTGTATTTTTATGAAAATAGATATACAAAATACACATAAAATAACCTAAATTTATATCAAACTATATACAAAAATACACAAAAATATTTTAAATTTGTATGAAAATAAATATACAAAATACACATAAAATTAGGTAATTTTGTATTGAAATACATATACAAAATACACATAAAATAATGTAAATTTGAATGAAAAGACATAAACAAATACACTTAAAATAACGTAAATTTGTATAAAAAAAATATATACAAAACACAAATAGAATAATGTAAAATCGTATCAAAAGAAATACACAGAATATTAATAAAAGTATGTAAATTTGTATGAAAATAAAGAGGCAAAATACCCATAAAATAACGCATTTTTTTTATTTATAAAAAATATATATACCAAAATACACATACAAAAATTATACTTGAATTAAAATACATATATAAAAAACACATACAATAAGGTAAATTTGTATTAAAAAAGATATGCAAAATACATATAAAACAATGTAAATTTGTTTCAAAATATACATACGAATACACATAAAATAACGTAGATTTCTATAAAAGTATATATACAAAATACACATAAAATGAAGTAAATACGTATAAAAAAATGTATACAAAATACACATAAAATAATGTAAATTCGTATCAAAATAAATATACAAAATACCAATAAAAGAATGTGTATTTGTATAAACATAAATATACAAAATACACTTAAAATAACATAAATTTATATAAAACTATATACAAAAATATACAGAAGTATTTTAATTTGTATGAAAATTGATATACAAAATAAGGTAAATTCGTTTCAAATTCAATAAACAAAATTCAGATAAACGAACGTATATTTGTAGAAAAAATAAATATACAAAAAACACATAAAATAACAAAAATTTGTATAAAAATATATAAAAAAATAAACAAAAATAATTTCAATTTGTATGAAAATAAATATACAAAATACACATATATTTTGTATACCTATTTTCACACAAATTTAATTACTTTTGTGTATTTTTGCATATAGTTTTATATAAATTTACGTTATTTTATTTGTATATTGTATATTTATATTTATACAATACACATTCTTTTATTAGTATTTTGTTTATTTATTTTGAGACGAGTTTACATTATTTTATGTGTATTTTGTATACCTTTTTTTATACGTATTTACTTCATTTTATGTGTATTTTGTATTCGTATATATATTTTGAAACAAATTTACATTGTTTTATATGTATTTTGCATATCTATTTCAAAACAAATTTACCTTATTGTATGTGCATTTTGTATATTTATTTTAATACAAATTCAAATATTTTATGTGTGTCTTGGTATATATATTTTTATAAAAAATGCGTTATTTTATGGGTATTTTGCATCTTAATTTTCATACAAATTTATATTATTTTATTAATATTCTGTGGATTTATTTTGATACGATTTTATATTATTCTATTTTTATTTTGTATATATTTTTTTATACATATTTACATTATTTAATGTGTATTTTTTATATATATTTTATACAAATTTACGTTATTTTAAGTGTATTTGTTTATATATTTTCATTCAAATTTACATTATTTTCTGTGTATTTTGTAAATGTATTTCAATACAAATTTACCTAATTTTATGTGTATATATATATATATATATATATATATATATATATACATATATATATATATATATAAATATATAGATATATATATATATATATATATATATATATATATATATATATATATATATATATATATATATATATATATATATATATATATATATATATATATATATATATATATATATATATATATATATATATATATATATATATATATATATATATATATATATATATATATATATATATATATATATATATATATATATATATATATATATATATATATATATATATATATATATATATATATAGATATATATATATATTTCTATAGAAATCTACGTTGATTTATGAGTATTCGTATATAGATTTTGAAATAAATTTACACTGTTTTATGTGTATTTTGCATATTTTTTCAATACAAATTTACCTTATTGTATCTGCATTTTGTATATTAATTTTAATACAAATTTAATTATGCTATGTGTATTTTTATAAATATACATTTTATATAATTTTTTATAAAAATATGCTTTATTTTATGGGTATTTTGCATTTTTATGTTCATACAAATTTACATTATTTTATTTATATTCTGTTTATTTTTTTTAAACAATTTTACATTATTCTATGTGTATTTTGTATATCTATTTTTATACGTATTTACTTAATTTTATGTGTATTTTGTATATATATATATATATATATACATATATATATATATATATATATATATATATATATATATATATATATATATATATATATATATATATATATATATATATATAAATATTAATAGAAATCTACGTTATTTTATGTGTATTCGTATATATATTTTGAAACAAATTTACATTGTTTTATGTGTATTTTTGCATATCTCTTTCAATACAAGTTTACCTTATTGTATGTGCATTTTGTATATTTATTTCAATACAAATTTAAATATTTTATGTGTATTTTGGTATATATATTTTCATAATAAATGCGAGATTTGATGGGAATTTTGCATCTTTATTTTCATACAAATTTACATTATTTTATTAATATTCGGTGTATTTATTTTGATACGATTTCACATTATTCTATTTATTTTTTGTATATATTTTTTTTATACATATTTACATTATTTAATATGTATCTTGCATATATATTTCATACAAATTTATTATCTATTATTTATTTTCATACAATCAGACTTTCTTTTCAAGATATTTTGTTTATTTATTTTGACACGAATTTACCTAGATATGTATTTTGTGTATATATATATATATATATATATATATATATATATATATATATATATATATATATATATATATATATATATATATATATATATATATATATATATATATATATATATATATTTATTTATACGTATTTACATAATTTCATGTGTATTTTGTATATATATTTCTATAGAAATCTACGTTATTTTATGTGTATTCGTATATATACTTTTAAACAAATTTACTTTGTTTTATATGTATTTTTGAATATTTCTTTCAATACATATTTACCTTACTGTGGAAATTAGCGTTATTATATATGTATTTGTATATGTTTTCTCATACAAATTTACATTATTTTATTGATATTTTGTTTATTTAGTTTGATACGAATTACATGATTATATGTGTATTTTGTACATATTTTTTAAACGTATTTACATTACTTAATGTGTATTTTGTTTATATATTTTTAAACAAATTTACGTTATTATATGTATTTTTATAAATATTTTGATACAAATTTACATTATTTTATGTATTTTGTATATACATTTCAATTCAACTTTAGAATATTTTATCTGTATTTTGTATATCTATTTTCATACGAATTTAATTACTTATGTGTATTTTTGTATATAGTTTTATACAAATTTGCGTTATTTTATGTGTATTTTGCATATTTATATTTATACAAATACACATTCTTTTATTGGCATTTTGTTTATTTATTTTGATACGAATTTACATTATTTTATGTGTATTATGTATACATTTTCTTATACGTATTTACTTCATTTTATGTGTATTTTGTATATATATTTTTATACAAATCTACGTTGTTTTATGTGTATTCGTATATATATTTTGAAACAAATTTACATTATTTTATATGTATTTTGCATATCTATTTCATTACAGATTTACCTTATTGTATGTGTATTTTGAATATTTATTTTAATACAAATTAATTTTTTCATGTGTATTTTGGTATATATATTTTTATAAATATGTGTTATTTAATGGGTATTTTGCATCTTTATTTTTATACAAATTTACATTGTTTTATTAATATTCTGTGTATTTATTTTGATACGATTTTACATTATTCTATTTGTGTTTTGTATATATTTTTTTATACATATTTACATTATTTAATGTGTATTTTGTATATTTTAAAACAAATTTACATTAATTTATGCGCATCTGTTAAAATATTTTGATACAAATTTACATTATATTACGTATTTTGTATATATATTTCAATACAAATTTAGTTTATTTTATGTATATTTTGTATATCTATTTTCATTCGTATCAAAATAAATAAACAAAATAGCAATAAAATAGTGTAATTTTGTATGAGAATACATATACAAATACACATAAAATAACGTAAATTTCAAAAAAAATATATTTTCAAAAATGCACATAAAATAAAGTAAATTTGCATAAAAATATATATACAAAACACACATTAAATAATGTAAATGCGTACATAAAATAACCTAAATTTGGATAAAACTATTTACAAAAATAAACAAAAATATATACAAAAAACAAATAGAATAATGTAAAATCGTATCAAAATAAATACACCGAATATTAACAAAATAATGTAAATTTGTATGAAAATAAAGATGCAAAATTCCCATCAAATAGCGCATTTCTTATAAAAATATATATACCAAAATACACATAATATATTTAAATTTGTTTTGAAATAAATATACAAAATGCACACACAATAAGGTAAACTTCTATTGAAAGAGATATGCAAAAATACATATAAAACAATGTAAATTTGTTTCAAAATATATATACGAATACACATAAAATAACGTAGACTTCTATAAGAATATATATACAAAATACACATAAAATTAAGTAAATACGTATAAAAAAATGTAAACAAAATACACATAAAATAATGTAAATTCGAAACAAAATAAATAAACAAAATACCAATAAAACAATGTGTATTTGTTTAAATATAAATGTACAAAATACACATACAAAATAAACATAAAATAAGGTAAATTTGTAATGAAATATATGTACAAAATACACATAAAATAATGTAAATTTATATGAAAATATATATAAATACACATAAAATATTATGAATTTGTATAAAATTATATATTCAATATAAATATTAAATAATGTAAATGCGTATAAAAATATATACAAAGTACATATAAAATAATGTAAATGCGTATCAATATAAATCAACAAAATACCAATAAAATAATATATATTTGAATAAAAATAGATTTACAAAATACACATAACATATCTAAAACTTCTATTGAAATATATACAAAAATACATAAAATAATTTGAGTTTGTATGAAAATAGATATTCAAAATACACATAAAACTAGGTAAATTTCTTTTGAAATATATATACAAAATACCCATAAAATATTGTAAATTTGTGTCAAAATATATAAATAAATACACATAAAATGACTTAAAATAACGTAAATATGTATCAAAAATATATACAAAAAACACATTAAATAATGTAAATATGTATAAAAAAAATTTATACAAAACACAAATAAAATAATGTAAAATCGTATCAAAATAAATACAGAAAATATTAATAAAATAATGTAAATTTGTATGAAAATTAAGATGCAAAATACCCATAAAATAACGCATTTTTAAAAAATATATATATACGAAAAAACATAAAATATTTGATTTTGTATTAAAATAAATAGATATACAAAATACACATAAGATAAGCTAAATTTGAATTGAAATATATATATATACAAAATACATAAAATAATGTAAATTTGTATCAAAATACTTATACAAATACACATATAATAACGTAAATTTGTATAAAAAATATATATACAAAATATACATTAAATAATGTAAATACGTATAAAAAAATGTACAAAATACACAAATAATCATGTAATTTGTATCAAAATAAATAGACAAAATACCAATTAAATAATGTAAATTTCTATGAGAAAACATATACAAAATTCACATAAATAACGCAAATATCAATACAAATATATATAATATAATATATTTTTATACATATTTAAAATATTTAATGTATATTTTGTATATATACTTTATCCAAATTTACGTTATTTTATATGTATTTGTTTATATATTTTCATACAAATTTACATTATTTTATGTGAGTTTTGTATATGTATTACAATACAAATTTGCCTAACTTTATATGTATTTTGCATATCTATTTTCAAACAAATTTAAATTATTTTTGTGTATTTTTGTAAATATTTTTATACAAATTTTAGTTATTTTATTTGTTTTTTGTAAATTTATTTTCCCGCAGATATACATTCTTTTATTGGAATTTTGTGTATTTAATTTTTTACGAATTTACATTATTTTATGTGTATTTTGTATATATATTTTTCTACGTATTTAAATTATTTTATGTGTATTTTATATATACATTTTCATAAAAATTTACGTTATTTTATTGTGTGTATTCGTATATATTTTGAAACAAATTTTATACAAATTCATGTTATTTTATGTGTATTTGTATATATATTTTCATACAAATTGATATTATTTTATGTGTATTCTTACATATATTTTATTACAAATTTACCCTTTTTTATGTTTATTTTGTATATTTATTTCATTCAATTTTAAATTATTTAATGTGTATTTTTGTATTATTATTTAGGTTATCTTAGGTTATCTTTAGGTTACCTTATTTTATGTTTATTTTGTACATTTATTTCATTCAATTTTAGATAATTGTATGTGTATATTTGTTTTTGTATTTAGGTTATTTTAAGTGTATTTTGTATATATATTTTTATCCAAAATTACATTATTTTAATGGTATTTTCTTAATTTAATTCGATACGAATTTAGATTATTTCATAGGTATTTTGTATATATATTTTTATACTCATTTACATTATCTAAAGTGTGTTTTGTATATATATTTTTTATGCAAACTTATTTTATGTTTATTTTTGTACATATATTTTTATAGAAATTTGCGTTATTTTATGTATATAGTTTTATATAAATTTACGTTATTTTATGTGCATTTTGTATATTTATATTTATACAAATACACATTCTTTTATTGGTATATTGTTTATTTACATTTATACGAATTTACATTTTTTTATGTGTATTTTGTATACATTTTTTTATTCGTATTTACTTAATATTATGTGTTTTTTGTATATGTATTTTTATAGAAATCTACGTTATTTTATGTGTATTCGTATATATTTTGAAACAAATTTACATTATTTTATATGTATTTTGCATATCTATTTCAATACAAATTTACCTTATTGTATGTGCATTTTGTATATTTATTTTAATACAAATTCAAATTTTTTATGTGTATTTTGGTATCAATAATTTTATAAAAAATGCGTTATTTTATAGGTATTTTGCATCTTAATTTTCATACAAATTTACATTATTTTATTAATATTCTGTGTATATATTTTGATACGATTTTACATTATTCTATTTGTGTTTTGTATATATTTTCTCATACATATTTACATTATTTAATGTGTATCTTGAATATATATTTCATACAAATTTACGTTATTATATGTGTATTTGTTTATATATTTTCTTTCAAATTTACATTATTCTATGTGTATTTTGTATATGTATTTTAATACAAATTAACATAATTTTATGTGTATTTTGTATATTTCAATTCATACAAATTTAAATTATTTTTGTGTATTTTTGTATATAGTTTTATCCAAATTTAGGTTATATTAAGTACGCATTTACATTATTTAATGTGTATTTTGTATATATATTTTTATCCAAAGTTACTTTAATTTACGTTCATTTTTGGACATATATTTTTATAGAATTTAGCGTTATTTTATATGTATTTGTATATGTTTTCTCATACAAATTTAAATTATTTTATTGATATTTTGTTTATATAGTTTGAAACGAATTACATGATTATACGTTTATTTTCATTCGTATTTACATTACTTAATGTGTTTTTTGTTCATATATTTTTAAACAAATCTACGTTATTATATGTATTTTTATTAATATTTTGATACAAATTTACATTATTTAAGTATTTTGTATATACATTTCTATTCAAATTTAGCTAATTTTATTTGTATTTTGTATATCTATTTTCATACGAAATTAATTACTTATGTGTATTTTTGTATATAGTTTTATACAAATTTACGCTATTTTATGTGTATTTTGTATATTTATATTTATACAAATACTCATTATTGGTATTTTGTTTATTTATTTTGATACGAATTTACATTATTTTATGTGTATTTTGTATACATTTTCTTATACGTATTTACTTCATTTTATGTGTATTTTGTATATATATTTTTTTCCAATCTACGTTATTTTATGTGTATTCGTATATATATTTTGAAACAAATTTACATTGTTTTAAATGTATTTTGCATATCTATTTCAATACTGATTTACCTTATTGTATGTGTATTTTGTATATTTATTTTAATACAAATAAATTTCTTTATATGTATTTTGGTATATATATTTTTTATAAAAAAAATGCGTTATTTAATGGGTATTTTGCATCTTTGTTTTCATACAAATTTACATTGTTTTATTAATATTCTGTGTATTTATTTTGATACGATTTTACATTATTCTATTTGTGTTTTGTATATATTTTTTTATACATATATACATTATTTAATGTGTATTTTGTATATTTTAAAACAAATTTACGTTATTTTATGCGCATCTGTTAAAATATTTTGATACAAATTTACGTTATTTTATGTATTTGGTATATATATTTCAATACAAATTTAGTTTATTTTATGTATATTTTGTATATCTATTTTCATTCGTATCAAAATATAAAAACAAAATAGCAATACATATACAAATGCATATACAAATACACATAAAATAACGCAAATTTCTAAAAAAATATATGTACAAAAATGCACATAAAATAAAGTAAATTTGCATAAAATATATATACAAAACACACATTAAATAATGTAAATGCGTACATAAATAACCGAAATTTGTATAAAACTAATAAAAAAAAAAAAAATATTTAAAATTTGTATGAAAAGAAATATACAATATACATAAAATTAGGTAAATTTGTATTAAAATATACAAAATACACATAAAATAATGTAAATTTAATTTCAATGAAAATATATAAACAAATACACTTAAAATAACGTAAATTTTTATAATATATATATGCAAGATACACATTCAATAATGTAAATGTGTATAAAAATATATATAAAAAAATAGAATAATGTAAAATCCTATCACTATAAATACACAGAATATCAATAAAATAATGTAAATTTGTATGAAAAGAGAGATGCAAAATTCCAATAAAATAACGCATTTTTTATAAAAATATATATATCAAAATACACATGAAATATTTAAATTTGTATTGAAATAAATATACAAAATGCATATACAGTAAGGTAAACATGTATTGAAAGAGATATTCAAAAATACATATAAAACAAAGTAAATTTGTTTCAAAATATATATACGAATACACATAAAATAACGTAGATTTCTATGGAAATATATATACAAAATACACATGAAATTATGTAAATACGTATACAAATATATATACAAAATACATATCTAGGTAAATTCGTGTCAAAATGAATAAACAAAATATCAAGAAAAGAATGTGTATTTGTATGAAAATAAATAATAGATAATAAGTTTGTATGAAATATATATGCAAGATACACATTAAATAATGTAAATCTGAATAAAAAAATATATACAAAAAACAAATAGAATAATGTGAAATCGTATCAAAATAAATACACCGAATATTAATAAAATAATGTAAATTTGTATGAAAATAAAGATGCAAAATTCCCATTAAATAGCGCATTTCTTATAAAAATATATATACCAAAATACACACAAAATATTTAAATTTGTATTGAAATAGATATAAAAATGCACATACATAAAAGGTAAACTTGTATTGAAAGAGATATGGAAAAATACATATAAAACAATGTAAATTTGTTTCAAAATATATATACGAATACACAAAAAATAACGTAGATTTCTATAAAAATATATATAAAAAAAACACAATAAATAATGTGAATATATATATATATATATATATATATATATATATAAAATAATATATATATATATATAATATATATATATATATATATATATATATATATATATATATATATATATATATATATATATATATATATATATATATATATATATATATATATATATATATATATATATATAAAAATACACATATAATAATTAAATTTGTATTAACATTAATATACAAAATGCATATACAATAAGGTAAATTTGTATTGAAAAAATATGCAAAATACACATAAAACAGTGTAAATTTATTTCAAAATCTATATACGAATACTCATAAATCAACGCAGATTTCAATAGAAATATATATACAAAAAACACATCAATTGATGTAAACACGTATATATATATATATATATATATATATATATATATATATATATATATATATATATATATATATATATATATATATATATATATATATATATATATATATATATATATATATATATATATACAAATAGAATAATATAAAATCGTATCAAAATAAATACACAGAATATTAATAAAATAATGTAAATTTGTATGAAAATTAAGATGCAAAATACCCATAAAATAACGCATTTTAAAAAAAAATATATATACCAAGACACACAAAATATTTGAATTTGTATTAAAATAAATATACAAAATGCACATACAATAAGGTAAATTTGTATTGAAATAAATATGCAAATACATATAAAACCATGTAATTTTTTTCAAAATATATATACGAATACACATAAAATAACGTAGATTTCTATGAAAATAAATATACAAAATACACATAAAATGAAGTAAATACGTATAAAAAAAGTTACACAAAATACACATAAAATAATGTAAACTCGTAGGAAAATAAATAAACAAAATTTGTATGAAAATTAAGATGCAAAATACCCATAAAATAACGCATTTTTTATAAAAAAAATATATATACCAAGACACACAAAATATTTGAATTTGTATTAAAATAAATATAAAAAATGCACATACAATAAGATAAATTTGTATTGAAATAGATATGCAAATACATATAAAACCATGTAAATTTTTTTCAAAATATATATACGAATACACATAAAATAACGTAGATTTCTATGAAAATAAATATACAAAATACACATAAAATGAAGTAAAAACGTATAAAAAAAGTTATACAAAATACACATAAAATAATGTAAACTCTTTTGAAAATAAATAATCAAACTGATAAAAGTATGTATATATATATATATATATATATATATATATATATATATATATATATATATATATATATATATATATATATATATATATATATATATATATATATATATATATATATATATATATATATACAAAATACAAATAAAATAACGTAAATTTATATAAAACTATATGCAAAAATACACAAAAGTAATTGAATTTGTGTGAAAATAGATATACAAAATACATGTGTATTTTGGGTATTTATTTTCATACAAATTGAAATTTTTTTTGTTTATTTTTTATATATTTTCATACAAATTTTCGTTATCTTATGTGTATTTTGTATATTTATTTTTTCTACAAATATACGTTCTTTTATCTGAATTTTGTTTATTGAATTTGAAACGAATTTACCTTATTATACGAATTGACATTATTTTATGTGTATTTTGTATACATTGTTTTATATGTATTTTGCATAACTATTTCAATACAAATTTATCTTATTGTATGTGTTTTTTATATATTTATTTTAATACAAATTAAAAAAATTTATGTGTATTTTGGTATATATATTTTTATAAATAAAAAAAATGCGTTATTTTATGGGTATTTTGCCTCCTTATTTTCATACAAATTTACATTATTTTATTAATATTATGTGTATTTATTTTGATACAATTTTACATTATTCTATTTGTGTTTTGTAATATTTTTTTATACAAATTTACGTTATTTTAAGTGTATTTGTTTATGTCTTTTCATTCAAATTTACATTATTTTATGTGTATTTTGTATATTTATTTCAATACAAATTTACCTAATTTTATGTGTATTTTGTATATTTATTTTCATACAAATTTAAAATATTTTTGTGTATTTTTGTATATAGTTTGATACAAATTTAGGTTATTTTTGTGTATTTTGTATATCTCTTTTTATACAAATACACATCCTTTTATTGATATTTTGTTTATTTATTTTGACGCGCATTTACAGTATTTAATGTGTATTTTGTATATATAAACATATGCTTTATTTTTTGGGTATTTTGCATCTTTATTTTCATACAAATTTACATTATTTTATTGATATTCTGCTCATTCATTTTGATACGAATTGACATTATTCTATGTGTATTTTGTATATATTTTTCATACAAATTTACGTTATTTTATGTGTATTTGTTTATATATTTTGACACAAATTTACAATATTTTATGGCTATTTTTTATATACATTTCAAAAGAAATTTAGCTAGTTTTATGTGTTTTTTGTATATCTATTTTCATACAAACTCAAATTATTTCTATATATTTTTGTATATATTTTAATACAAATTTTAGTTATGTTATGTGTATTTTGTAAATTTATTTTTATTCAAATATATATTATTTTATTGGTGTTTTGTTGATTTATATTGATACGAATTTACATTATTTTATATATACTTTGTATATATATTTTTATACACTTTTACATTATTAATATTTATTTTGAATATATATTTTTATACAAATTCTTGGTATTTTATGTGTATTTGTATATATATTTTTATATAAATTTACATTATTTTATGTCTATTTTGTACATATATTTTATTAAAAATCTACCTTATTTTATGTTTATTTTGTATGTGTATTTTGTATATTTATATACATCCAAATACACATTCTTTTATTGGTATTTTGTTTATTTATTTACTTAATTTTATGTGTATTTTGTACATTTATTTTCATAGAAATCTACGTTTTTTTATTTGTATTCGTATATATATTTTGAAACAAATTTACATTGTTTTATATGTATTTTTGCATATCTCTTTCAATACAAATTTACCTTATTGTATGTGCATTTTGTATATTTATTTCAATACAAATTTAAATATTTTATGTGTATTTTGGTATATATATTTTTATAAGAAATGCGCTATTTTATGGGAATTTTGAATCTTTATTTTTATACAAATTTACATAATTTTATTAATATTCGGTGTATTTATTTTAATACGATTTTACATTATTCTATTTGTTTTTTGTATATATATTTTTTATACACATTTACATTATTAATGTGTATCTTACATATATATTTTATACAAATTTATTATCTATTATCTATTTTCATACAAATACACATTCTTTTCATGATATTTTGTTTATTTATTTTGACACGAATTTACATTATATGATATGTATTTTGTATATATATTTTTATACGTATTTACATAATTTCATATGTATTTTGTATATATTTCTATAGAAATCTACTTTATTTTATGTGTATTCGTATATATATTTTTAAAACAAATTTACATTGTTTTATATGTATTTTTGAATATCTCTTTAATACAAATTTACATTACTGTATATGCATTTTGTATATTTATTTCAATACAAATTTAAATATTTTATGTGTATTTTGGTATATATATTTTTATAAAAAATGCGATAATTTCTGGGAATTTTGTATCTTTATTTTCATACAAATTTACATTATTTTATTGATATTCTGTGTATTTATTTTGATACGATTTAACATTATTCTATTTGTTTTTTGTATATATATTTTTTATACACATTTACATTATTAATGTGTATCGTGCATATATATTTTATACAAATTTACGTTATTTTAAGTGTATTTGTTTATATATTTTCATTCAAATTTACATTATTTGATGTGTATTTTGTATATGTATTTCAATACAAATTTACCTAATTTTATGTGTATTTTGTATATTTCTTTTCAAACAAATTTAAATTATTTTTGTGTATTTTTGTATATAGTTTTATACAAATTTAGGTTATTTTATGTACGCATTTACATTATTTAGTGTGTGTTTTATATATATATTTTTATGCAAATTTACTTTATTTTATGTGCATTTTTGTACATATATTTTTATAGAAATTTGCGTTATTTGTAGATGTTTTCTCATACAAATTTACATTATTTTATTGCTATTTTGTTTATTTATTTTGGTACGAATTACATGATTATATGTGTATTTTGTACATATTTTTTATACGTATTTACATTACTTAATGTGTATTTTGTTTATATATTTTTAAACAAATCTACGTTATTTTATGTATTTGTATAAATATTTTGATACAGATTTACATTATTTTATGTATTTTGTATGTACATTTCAATTCAAATTTAGCTTATTTTATATATATATCTATATATATATATATATATATATATATATATATATATATATATATATATATATATATATATATATATATATATATATATATATATATATATATATATATATATATATATATATATATATATATATATATATATATATATATATATATATATATATATATATATATATATATATATATATATATATATATATATATATATATATATATATATTTATACATATTCTTTTACTGGTATTTTGTTTATTTATTTGGATACGATTTTTTAGTGTATTTTGTATTTATTTTTTTATACGTATTTACCTCATTTTATGTGTATTTTGTATATATTTTTTATAGAAATCTACGTTATTTTATGTGTATTCGTATATATATTTTGAAACAAATTTACATTGTTTTACATGTATTTTGCATATCTATTTCAATACAAATTTACCTTATAGTATGTGCATTTTTTATATTTATTTTAATACAAATTTTAATATTTTATGTGTATTTTGGTATATATATTTTTATAAAAAATGCGTTATTTTATGGATATTTTGCATCTTTATTTTCATACAAATTTACATTATTTTATTAATATTCTGTTTATTTATTTTTGATACGATTTTACATTATTCTATTTGTGTTTTATATATATATATTTTTTATACATATTTACATTATTTAATGTGTATTTTGTAAATATATTTGATACAAATTTACGTTATTTTAGGTGTGTATGTTTATATATTTTCATTGAAATTTCTATTATTTTATGTGTATTTTGTATATGTATTTCAATACAAATTTACCTAATTTTATGTGTATTTTGTATATCTATTTTCATACAAATTTAAATTATTTTTGTGTATTTTTGTATATAGTTTTTTACAAACTTAGGTTATTTTATGCGTATTTTGTATATTTATTTTCATACAAATACACATTCTTTTATTGATATTTTTTTTTTTTTTGATGCGAATTTAAATTATTTAATGTGTATTTTGAATATATATATTTTTATACGTATTTACATCATTTCATGTGTATTTTGTATATATATTTCTATAGAAATCTACGTTATTTTATGTGTATTGGTATATAGATTTTTAAACAAATTTACACTTTTATGTGCATTTTGTATATTTTTTCAATACAAATTTACCTTATTGTACGTGCATTTTGTATATTAATTTTAATACAAATTTAATTATTCTCTGTGTATTTTTGTATATGTATTTTTAAAAAAATATGCTTTATTTTATGGGTATTTTGCATCTTTATTTTCATACAAAACTACATTATTTTATTGATATTCTCTGTATTTATTTTGATACGATTTTACATTATTCTATGTATATTTTGTATATCTATTTTATACAAATATTCGTTATTTTATGTGAATTTGTTTTCATTTGATTCAAATTTACATTATCTTATGTGTATTTTGTACATGTATTTAAATACAAATTTAACTAATTATATGTGTATTTTGTATATCTATTTTCATACAAATTGAAATTTATTTTTTAGTTTTTTTTGTATAGATTTTTATTCAAATTTTCGTAATTTTATGTGTATTTTGTATATTTATGTTCCTAGAAATATACGTTCTTTTATCGGAATTTTGTTTATTTATTTTGATACGAATTTTCATTTTTTTAAGGGGTACTTAATATATATTTTATGTGTATTTTGTATATGTATTTTCATACAAATACACATTCTTTTATTGATATTTTGTTTATTTATTTTGACACGAATTTACATTATTTAATGTCTATTTTGTATATATATTTTTATACGTATTTACAGCATCTCAAGTGCATTTTGTATATAAATATTTCTATAGAAATCTACGTTATTTTATGTGTATTCGTATATATATTTTGAAACAAATTTACATTGTCTTATGTGTATTTTCCATTTTTAAAAAAATAATTACCTTATTGTATGTGCATTTTGTATATTACTTTTAATACAAATTTAATTATTGAATGTGTATTTTTGTATATATATTTTTTATAAAAATATGCTTAATTTTATGGGTATTTTGCACCTTTATTTTCATACAAATTTACGATATTTTATTGATATTCTGTGTATTTATTTTGATACGATTTTACATTATTCTATGTGTATTTTTTATATATATTTTATACAAATGTGCGTTATTTTAAGTGTATTTGTTTTAATTTCTTACAAATTTACATTATTTTATGTGTATTTTGTACATGTATTTAAAGACAAATTTAACTAATTATATGTGTATTTTGAATACCTATTTTCATACATTTTGAAATTATTTTTGTTTATTTTTGTATATATTTTCATACAAATTCTCGTTATTTTATGTGTATTTTGTATATTTATTTTTCTACAAATATACGTTCTTTTATCGGAATTTTGTTTATTGAGTTTGATACGAGTTTACCTTATTTTGAATATCTATTTTCATACAAATTTAATTACTTCTGTGTATTTTTGTATATAGTTTTATATAAATTTACGTTATTTTATGTGTATTTTGTATATTTATATTTATACAAATACACTTTCTTCTATTGGTATTTTTTTTTATACGAATTTACATTATTTTATGTGTATTTTGTATACATTTTTCATACGTATTTACTTCATTTTATGTGTATTTTGTATATATATTTTTATAGAAATCTACGTTATTTTATGTGTATTCGTATACCTATTTTAAAACAAATTTACATTGTTTTATATGTATTTTGCATATCTATTTCAATACAAATTTACCTTATTGTATGTGTTTTTTATATATTTATTTTAATACAAATTTAATTTTTTTATGTGTATTTTGGTATACATATTTTTATAAATAAAAAATGCGTTATTTTATGGGTATTTTGCCTCTTTATTATCATACAAATTTACATTATTTTATCAATATTCTGTGTATTTATTTTGATACGATTTTACATAATTCTATTTGTGTTTTGTATATATTTTTTTACACAAATTTACGTTATTTTAGGTGTATTTATTTATGTATTTTCATTCAAATTTACATTATTTTATGTGTATTTTGTATATGTATTTCAATACAAATTTACCTAATTTTATGTGTATTTTGTATATTTATTTTCATACAAATTTAAAATATTTTTATGTATTTTTGTATATAGTTTGATACAAATTTAGGTTATTTTATGTGTATTTTGAATATCTTTTTTCATACAAATACACATTCTTTTATTGATATTTTGATTATTTATTTTGACGCGAATTTATATTATTTAATGTGTATTTTGTATATGTATTTTTATACGTATTTACATCATTTCATGTGTATTTTGTATATATATTCCTATAGAAATCAACGTTATTTTATGTGTATTCGTATATATATTTTGAAACAAATTTACACTATTTTATGTGTATTTTGCGTATTTTTTCAATACAAATTTACCTTATTGTAAATGCATTTTGTATATTAATTTTAATACAAATTTAATTATTCTATGTGTAATTTTGTATATGTATTTTTTTTTAAATATGCTTTATTTTATGGGTATTTTCCATCTTTGTTTTCATACAAATTTACATTATTTTATTGATATTCTGTGTACTTATTTTGATACGGTTTTACATTATTCTATGTGTATTTTGTATATATATTTTATACAAATGTACGTTATTTTATGTGTATTTGTTTTCATTTCATACAAATTTACATAATTTTATGTGTATTTTCTACATGTATTAAAATACAAATTTAACTAATTATATGTGTATTACAAATACACATTCTTTTATTGGTATTTTGTTTATTTATTTTGATACGAATTTATATTATTTTATGTGTATTTTGTATGCATTTTTTTTATACATATTTACTTCATTTTATGTGTATTTTCTATATATTTTTTATAGAAATCTACGTTATTTTATGTGTATTCGTATATATATTTTGAAACAAATTTACATTGTTTGATATGTATTTTGCATATCTATTTCAATACAAATTTACCTTATTGTATGGGTTTTTATATATTTATTTTAATACAAATTTAATTTTTTTATGTGTATTTTGGTATATATATTTTTTAAATAAAAAAAATGCGCTATTTTATCGGTATTTTGCCTCTTTATTTTCATACAAATTTACATTATTTTATTAATATTCTGTGTATTTATTTTGATACGATTTTACATTATTCTATTTGTGTTTTGTATATATTTTTTTACACAAATTTACGTTATTTTAAGTGTATTTGTTTATTTATTTTCATTCAAATTTACATTATTTTATGTGTATTTTGTATATGTATTTCAATACAAATTTACCTAATTTTATGTGTATTTTGTATATTTATTTTCATACAAATTTAAAATATTTTTGTGTATTTTTGTATATAGTTTGATGCAAATTTAGGTTATTTTATGTGTATTTTGTATATATATTTTTATACGTATTTACATCATCTCATGTGTATTTTGTATATATATTCCTATAGAAATCAACGTTATTTTATGTGTATTCCTATATCTTTTCTGAAACAAATTTACACTGTTTTATGTGTATTTTGCGTATTTTTTCAATACAAATTAACCTTTTTGTATATGCATTTTGTATATTAATTTTAACACAAATTTAATTATTCTATGTGTATTTTTGTATACGTATTTAAAAAAAATGCTTAATTTTATGGGTATTTTTCATCTTTTTTTTCATACAAATTTAAATTATTTTATTGATATTCTGTGTACTTATTTTGATACGATTTTACATTATTCTATGTGTATTTAGTATATATATTTTATACAAATGTACGGTATTTTATGTGTATTTGTTTTCATTTCATACAAATTTACATAATTTTATGTGTATTTTGTACATATATTTAAATACAAATTTAACTAATTATATATGTATTTTGTATATCTATTTTCATACAAATTGATATTACTTTTTTTTGTATATATTTTTATACAAATTTTCGTTAATTTATGTGTATTTTCGGTATTTATTTTCCTAAAATATACGTTTTTTATCGGAATTTTGTTTATTTATTTTGATACAAATTTTAATACAAATACACATTAAATAACATGAATTTGTATAAAATTTGTATCAAAATATATACTTATACACACAATAAAATAACGTAATTTTTTTTACGAAAATGTATATACAAAAAACACATAAAATAATTTAAATACGTAGAAAAATATTTATGCAAAAAACACATAAAATAGTGTAAATTTGTAAGAAAAGAATTTTGTTTATTTATTTTGATACAAATTTTAATACAAATACACATTAAATAACATGAATTTGTATAAAATTTGTATCAAAATATATACTTATACACACAATAAAATAACGTACTTTTTTTTACGAAAATGTATATACAAAATACACATAAAATAATTTAAATACGTAGAAAAATATTTATACAAAAAACACATAAAATAGTGTAAATTTGTAAGAAAATATAAAAACAACTACACATAAAATAATGTAAATTTGGATAAAATATATATACAAAATGAACATTAAATATTGTAAATATGTATAAAAAAATATATATTCAAAATGCACATAGAATAATGTTAAATCGTATCAAAATAAATAAACAGAATATCAATAAAATAATGTAAATTTGTATGAAAATAAAGATGCAAAATATCCATATAATAACGCATATTTGTGTATTTTTGTATATAGATTTATATAAATTTACGTTATTTTATGTGTATTTTGTATATTTATATTTATACAACTACACATTCTTTTATTGGTATTTTGATTATTTATTTTGATACGAATTTACATTATTTTATTTGTATTTTGTATACATTTTTTTATACGTATTTACTTCATTTTATGAGTATTTTGTATATATATTTTTATAGAAATCTACGTTATTTTATGTGTATTTGTATATATATTTAAGTAAATTTGTATCAAAATATTTATACAAATACACATATAATAACGTAAATTTGTATGAAAATATATAAACAAAATACACATTAAATAATGTAAATACGTATAAAAAAAATATGTACAAAATACACATATAATCATATAATTCGTATCAAAATAAATAAACAAAATACCGATAAAATAATATAAATTTGTATGAGTAAACGTGTATGTTGCATATTTTTTCAATACAAATCTACCTTATTATATACGCATTTTGTATATTAATTTTAATACAAATTTAATTATACATATAAACAATGTAAATTTGTTTCAAATTATATATACGAATACACATGAAATAAGGTAGATTTCTATAAAAATATATATACAAAATACACATAAAATTAAGTAAATACGAATAAAAAATGTATACAAAATACACATAAAATAATGTAAATTAGTATCAAAATAAATAAACAAAATACCAATAAAAGAATATAAATATATATATATATATATATATATATATATATATATATATATATATATATATATATATATATATATATATATATATATATATATATATATATATATATATATATATATACAAAATACACATTAAATAATATGAATTTGTTTAAAACTATACAAAATACACATGAAATGATGTAAATACGTATAAAAATATATATACAAAATACACATTAAATAATGTAAATTCGCGTCAAAATAAATAAACAAAATATCAATAAAAGAATGTGTATTTGTATGAAAATAGATATACAAAATACACATAAAATAACCTAAATTTGTATCAAACTATATACAAAAATACACAAAAATATTTTAAATTTGTATGAAAATAAATATACAAAATACACATAAAATTAGGTAAATTTGTATTGAAATACATACACAAAATACACATAAAATAATGGAAATTTGAATGAAAATACATAAACAAATACACTTAAAATAACGTAAATTTGTATAAAAAAAATATGTACAAAACACAAATACAATAATGTAAAATCGTATGAAAATAAATACATAGAATATTAATAAAATAATGTAAATTTGTATGAAAATAAAGAAGCAAAATACCCATAAAATAACTCATTTTTTTATTTATAAAAATATATTTACCAAAATACACATCAAAAAATTAAATTTGTATTAAAATAAATATACAAAAACACATACAATAAGGTAAATTTGTATTGAAATAGATATGCAAAATACATATAAAACAATGTAAATTTTTTTCAAAATATATATACGAATACACATAAAATAACGTAGATTTCTATAAAAATATATATACAAAATACACATAAAATGAAGTAAATACGTATAAAAAAATGTATACAAAATACAAATAAAATAATATAAATTCATATCAAAATAAATAATCAAAATACCAATAAAAGAATGTGTATTTGTATAAATATAAATACACATAAAATAACGTAAATTTATATAAAACTATATACAAAATACACAAGTAATTAAATTTGTATGAAAATATATACAAAATACACAAAATAAGCTAAATTAGAATTGAAATATATATACAAAATACATGAAATAAAGTAAATTTGTATCAAAATATTTATACAAATACACATATAATAATGTAAATTTGTATGAAAATATATAAACAAATATAATAATAAATAATGTAAATACGTATAATAAAATATGTAAAAAACAAATTTACATTGTTTTATGTGTATTTTGCAATAAATAAAGAAGCAAAATACCCATAAAATAACTCATATTTTTATTTATAAAAATATATTTACCAAAATACACATCCAAAAATTAAATTTGTATTAAAATAAATATAGAAAAAACACATACAATAAGGTAAATTTGTATTGAAATAGATATGCAAAATACATATAAAACAATGTAAATTTTTTTCAAAATATATATACGAATACACATAAAATAACGAAGATTTCTATAAAAATATATATACAAAATACACATAAAATGAAGTAAATACGTATAAAAAAATGTATACAAAATATAAATAAAATAATGTAAATTCGTATCAAAATAAATAATCAAAATAATAAAAGAATGTGTATTTGTATAAATATAAATATACAAAATACATAACATAACGTAAATTTATATAAAACTATATACAAAAATACACAGAAGTAATTAAATTTGTATGAAAATATATACAAAATACACACAAAATAAGCTAAATTTGAATTGAAATATATATACAAAATACATGAAATAAAGTAAATTTATATCAAAATATTTATACAAATACACATATAATAACGTAAATTTGTATGAAAATATATAAACAAAATACACCTTAAATAATGTAAATACGTATAAAAAAAAATATGTACAAAACTAATTTACATTGTTTTATGTGTATTTTGCATATTTTTTCAATACAAATTTACCTTATTGTATGTGCATTTTGTATATTAATTTTAATACAAATTTGATTAATCTATATGTATTTTTGTATATGTATTTTTATAAAAATATGCTTTATTTTATGGGTATTTTGCATCTTTATTTTCATACAAATTTACATTATGTTTTTGATATTCTGTGTATTTATTTTGATATGATTTTACATTATATATATCTATATATATATATATATATATATATATATATATATATATATATATATATATATATATATATATATATATATATATATATATATATATATATATATATATATATATATATATATTATATGAAATGTATTTGTTTTCATTTCATACAAATCTACATTATTTTATGTGTTTTTTGTACATGTATTTAAATACAAATTTAACTAGTTATATGTGTATTTTGTATATCTCTTTTGTATGTATATTTTCATAGAAATTTACTCTATTTTATGAGTATTCGTATATATATTTTGATACAAATTTACATTATTGATGTGTATTTTGCATATCTATTTCAATACAAATTTACTTTATTGTATGTGCATTTTGTATATTTATTTTAATAGAAATTTAATTATTTTATATATATATTTGTATATATATTTTTATGCAAATATGCGTTATTATATGGATATTTTGCATCTTTATTTTCATACAAATTTACATTATTTTATTGATATTCTGTTTATTTATTTTGATACGATTTAACATTATTCTATGTGCATTTTGTATATTTTTTTTTATACATATTTACAATATTTAATGTTCATTTTGTATATATATTTTATCCAAATTTACATTATTTTATGTGTATTTGTTTATATATTTTCTTACAAATTTACACTATTTTATGTGTTTTTTGTATAAAATATATATGCAAGATACACATTAAATAATGTAAATGTGTATAAAAAAATATATACAAAAAACAAATAGAATAATGTAAAATCGTATCAAAATAAATACACAGAATATCAATAAAATAATGTAAATTTGTATGAAAATAAAGATGCAAAATTCCCAAAAATTATCGCATTTTTTATAAAAATATATTTACCAACATACACGTAAAATATATAAAAAAAAATTGTATTGAAATATATATACAAAATGCATATACAGTAAGGTAAATTTGTATTGAAAAAGATATTAAAAAATACATATAAATCAATGTAAATTTGTTTCAAAATATATATACGAATACACATAAAATAAAGTAGATTTCTATAGAAATATATATACAAAATACATATGAAATTATGTAAATACGTATAAAAATATATATACAAAATACATATCAAATAATGTAAATTCGTGTCAAAATAAATAAACAAAATATCATGAAAAGAATGTGTATTTGTATGAAAATAGATAATAGATAATAAATTTGTATAAAATATATATGCAAGATACACATTAAATAATGTGAATATGTATAAAAAAGTATATACAAAAAAATAGAATAATGTAGCATCGTATCAAAATAAATACACCGAATATTAATAAAATAATGTAAATTTGTATGAAAATAAAGATGCAAAATTCCTATAAAATAGCGCATTAATGTACATGTACAAAATACACATACAAAATAAACATAAAATAAGGTAAATTTGTAATGAAATATATGTACAAAATACACATAAAATAATGTAAATTTATATGAAAATATATATACAAATACACATAAAATACCATAAATTTGTATAAAATTATATAATCAAAATAAATATTAAATAATGTAAATGCGTATAAAAATATATATACAAAATACATATAAAATAATGTAAATTCGTATCAATATAAATCAACAAAATACCAATAAAATAATATATATTTGAATGAAAATAGATTTACAAAATACACATAACCTAACTAAAATTTGTATTGAAATATATACTAAAATATACAAATACACATTCTTTTATTGGTATTTTGTTTATTTATTTTGATACGAATTTACATTATTTTATGTGTATTTTGTATACATTTTTTTATACGTATTTACTTCATTTTATGTGTATTTTGTATTTATATTTTTATAGAAATCTACGTTATTTTATGTGTATTCGTATATATATTTTGAAACAAATTTACATTGTTTTATATGTATTTTGCATATGTATTTCAATACAAATTTACCTTGTTGTATGTGTTTTTTGTATATTTATTTTAATACAAATTTAATTTTTTGATGTGTATTTTGGTATATTTATTTTTATAAATAAAAAAAATACGTTATTTTATGGGTATTTTGCTTCTTTATTTTCATACAAATTTACATTATTTTATTAATATTCTGTGTATTTATTTTGATACGATTTTATATTATTCTATTTGTGTTTTGTACATATTTTTTTATACAAATTTACGTTTTTTTATAAAATTATTGATACCAAAATACACAACAAATATTTCAATTTGTATTAAAATAAATATACAAAATGCACATACAATAAGGTAAATTTGTATTGATATAGATATGCAAAATACATATAAAATAATGTAAATTTGTTTCAAAATATATATACGAATACACATAAAATAACGTAGATTTCTATAAAAATAGATATACAAAATACACATAAAATTAAGTAAATACGTATAAAAAAATGTATACAAAATAAACATAAAATAATGTAAATTCGTATAAATGTAAATAAACATATACCAATAAAAGAATGTGTATTTGTATAAATATAAATATACAAAATGCACATAAAATAACGTAAATTTGTATAAAACTATATACATAAAATAGCGCAAATTACTATAAAATATATGTACAAAAATGAACATAAAATAAATTTGCATAAAAATATATATACAAAACACACTTTAGATAATGTAAATGAGTATAAAAATATATATTTTTCTCCGTATTTAAATTATTTTATGTGTATTTTATATATACATTTTCATAAAAATTTACTTTATTTTATTGTGTGTATTCGTATATATTTTGAAACAAATTTTATACAAATTCATGTTATTTTATGTGTATTTGTATATATATTTTCATACAAATTTATATTATTTTATGTGTATTCTTACATATATTTTATTACAAATTTACCTTATTTTATGTTTATTTTGTATATTTATTTCATTTAAAATAATCAAATTTCAATTTATTGTATATGCATTTTGTATATTAATTTTAATATAAATTTAATTATTCTATGTGTATTTTTCTATATGTATTTTTATAAAAATATGCTTTATTTTATGGGTATTTTGTATCTTTATTTTCATACAAATTTACGTTATTTTATTGATATTCTGCTCATTCATTTTGATACGATTTGACATTATTCTATGTGTATTTTGTATATATTTTTCATACAAATTTACGTTATTTTATGTGTATTTGTTTATATATTATGAAACAAATTTACAATATTTTATGGGTATTTTGTATATATATTTCAAAAGAAATTTACCTAGTTTTATGTGTATTTTGAATATCTATTTTCATACAAACTCAAATTATTTTTATACAAATTTACGTTATTTTAAGTGTGTTTGTCTATATATTCTCATTCAAATTTACATTATTTGATGTGTATTTTGTATATGTATTTCAATACAAATTTACCTAATTTTACGTGTATTTTGTATATTTCTTTTCATAAAAATTTAAATTATTTTTGTATATTTTTGTATATAGTTTTATACAATATACAAAATACACATGTATTTTGTATTTCTATTTTCACACAAATTCAATTACTTTTGTGTATTTTTGCTTATAGTTTTATATAAATTTACGTTATTTTATTTGTATTTTGTATATTTATATTTATACAATTTACATTCTTTTATTATTATATTGTTTATTTATTTTGATACGAGTTTACATTATTTTATGTGTATTTTGGATATTTATTTTCATAGAAATATACGTTATTTTATGTGTATTCGTATATATATTTTGAAAAAAAATTTCATGGTTTTATATGTATTTTGCATATCTATTTCAATACAAATTTACATTATAGTATGTGCATTTTGTATATTTATTTTAATACAAATTCAAATATTTTATGTGTCTTGGTATATATATTTTTATAAAAAAATGCGTTATTTTATGGGTATTTTTGCATCTTAATTTTCATACAAATTTACATTATTTTATTAATATTCTGTGTATTTATTTTGATACGATTTTATATTATTCTATTTGTGTTTTGTATATATTTTTTTTATACATATTTACATTATTTAATGTGTATTTTGTATATATATTTTATACAAATTTACGTTATTTTAAGTGTATTTGTTTATATATTTTCATTCAAATTTACATTATTTTATGTGTATTTTGTAAATGTATTTCAATACAAATTTACCTAATTTTATGTGTATTTTGTATATTTATTTTTATACAAATTAAAATTATTTTTGTATATTTTTTTTATAGTTTTATACAAATTTAGGTGATTTTATGTGTATATTGTATATCTATTTTCATACAAATACTCATTCTTTTATTGATATTTTGTTTATTTATTTTAACGCGAATTTACATTATTTAATATGTATTTTATATATATATATTTTTATACGTGTTTACATCATTTGATGTGTATTTTGTTTATATATTTCTATAGAAATCTACGTTGATTTATGAGTATTCATATATAGATTTTGAAAAAAATTTACACTGTTTTATGTGTATTTTGCATATTTTTTCCAATACAAATTCACCTTATTTTATATGCATTTTGTATATTAATTTTAATACAAATTTAATTATGCTATGTATATTTTTGGATATGTATTTTTTATAAAAATATGCTTTATTTTATGGGTATTTTGCATTTATATTTTCATACAAATTTACATTATATTATTTTTATTCTGTTTATTTTTTTTGAAACAATTTTACATTATTCTTTGTGTATTTTGTATATCTATTTTTATACGTATTTACATAATTTTATGTGTATTTTGTATATATATTTTTATAGAAATCTACGTTATTTTATGTGTATTCGTATATATATTTTGAAACAAATTTACATTGTTTTATATGTATTTTTGCATATCTCTTTCAATACAAGCTTACCTTCTTGTATGTGCATTTTGTATATTTATTTCCATAAAAATTTAAATATTTTACGTGTATTTTGGTATATATATTTTTTATAAGAAATGCGCTATTTGATGGGAATTTTGCATTTTTATTTTCATACAAATTTACATTATTTTATTAATATTCGGTGTATTTATTTTGATACGATTTCACATTATTCTATTTGTTTTTTGTATATATATTTTTTTATACATATTTACATTATTTAATATGTGTCTTGCTTATATATTTCATACAAACTTATTATCTATTATTTATTTTCATACAAATACACATTCTTTTCATGATATTTTGTTTATTTATTTTGACACGAATTTACCGAGATATGTATTTTGTATATATATTTTTATACGTATTTACTAGTTTCGTGTGTATTTTGTATATATATTTCTATAGAAATCTACGTTATTTTATGTGTATTCGTATATATATTTTGAAACAAATTTACTTTGTTTTATATGTATTTTTGAATATCTCTTTCAATACATATTTAAATTACTGAATATGCATTTTGTATATTTCTTTTCATACAAATTTTAAATATTTTTCTGTATTTTTGTATATAGTTTTATACAAATTTAGGTTATTTTATGTACGCATTTACTTTATTTAATGTGTGTTTTGTATATATATTTTTATTCAAATTGAATTTATTTTATGTGCATTTTTTTACATATATTTTTTTAGAAATTTGCGTTATTTTATGAGTATTTGTATATCTTTTCTCATACAAATTTACATTATTTCATTGCTATTTTGTTTATTTATTTTGATACGAATGAAAATAGATATACAAAATATACATAAAATATTCTAAATTTGTATTGAAATGTATATATTAAAAATACATAAAATAATGTAAATTTGTATCAAAATATTTTAACAGATGCGCATAAAATAACGTAAATTTGTTTTAAAATATACAAAATATACATTAAATATTGTAAATATGTATAAAAAATATATACGAAACACAAATAGAATAATGTAAAATTGTATCAAAATAAATACACAGAATATTAATAAAACAATGTAAATTTGTATGAAAATAAAGATGCAAAATACCCATTAAATAATGCATTTTTTATAAAAATATATTTACCAAAATACACAAAATATTTAAATTTGTATTACAATAAATATACAAAATGCACATACAGTTATTTTATGTGTATTCGTATATATATTTTGAAACAAATTTTCATTGTTTTATATGTATTTTGCATATCTATTTCAATACAGATTTACCTTATTGTATATATTTATAGAAATCTACGTTATTTTATGTGTATTCGTATATATATTTTGAAACAAATTTACATTGTTTTATATGTATTTTGCATATCTATTTCAATACAAATTTACCTTATTGTATGTGCATTTTATATATTTATTTTAATACAAATTCAAATATTTTATGTGTATTTTGGTATATATAATTTTATAAAAAATGCGTTATTTTATAGGTATTTTGCATCTTAGTTTTCATACAAATGTACATTATTTTATTAATATTCTGTGTATATATTTTGATACGATTTTATATTATACTATTTGTGTTTTGTATATATTTTTTTTATACATATTTTCATTATTTAATGAGTATTTTTTATATATATTTTATACAAATTAACGTTATTTTAAGTGTATTTGTTTATATAATTTCATTCAAATTTACATTATTTTAAGTGTATTTTTTATATGTATTTAAATACAAATTTTCCTAGTTTTTAGTGTATTTTGAATATTTATTTTCATACAAATTTAAATTATTTTTGTGTTGTTTTGTATATGTATTTCAATCCAAATTTGCCTAATTGTATGTGTATTTTGCCTATCTATTTTCAAAAAAATTTAAATTATTTTTGCTTATTTTTGTATCAATTTTTATACAAATTTTAGTTATTTTATTTGTATTTTGTATATATATTTTCCTACATATATTCATTCTATTTTTGCAATTTTGTTTATTTATTTTGATACGAATTTCCATTACTTTATGTGTATTTTGTATATATATGTTTCTACGTATTTACATTATTTTATGTGTATTTTGGATATACTTCATAAAAATTTACGTTATTTAATTGTGTCCTCTCGTATATATTTTGATACAAATTTTATAGAAATTCATGTTATTTTATGTGTATTTGAATACATATTTTCATACAAATTTAAATCATTTTATGTTTGTATTTTTACATATATTTCATTACAAATTTATCTTATTTTATTTTTGTTTCATATATTCATTTCATGCAATTTTAAATTATTTTATGTGTATATTTGTATTTGTATTTAGGTTATTTTATTTGTATTTTCTATATACATTTCATCCAAATCTACATTATTTTATTGGTATTTTGTTAATTTAATTCGATACGAATTTAGATTATTTCAAAGGTATTTTTTATACATTTTTTTATACGCATTTACATTATTTAATGTGTGTTTTGGATATATATTTTGATGCAAATTTACTTTATTTGATGTGCATTTTTGTACATATATTTTTAAAGAAATTAGTGTTATTTTATATGTATTTTGTATGTTTTCTCATACAAGTTTACATTATATTATTGGTATTTTGTTTATTTATTTTGATACGAATTACATGATTACATGTGTATTGTCTACATATTTTTTATACGTATTTACATTATTTAATGTGTATTTTGTTTATGTGTTTTTATACAAATTACGTTATTATATAATGTATTATATATATATATATATATATATATATATATATATATATATATATATATATATATATATATATATATATATATATATATATATATATATATATATATATATATATATATATATATATATATATATATATATATATATATATATATATATATATATATGTATATATATATATATATATATATATATATATATATATATATATATATATATATATATATATATATATCTATATATATATATATATATATATATTCAAATGTAGTTTCTTATATGTGTATTTTGTTTATCTATTTTCATACAAATTTAACTACTTTTGTGTATTTTTGTATATAGTTTAATATAAATTTAAGATATTTTATGTGTATTTTGTATATATATTTTTATACAAATAAACATTTTTTTATTGGTATTTAGTTTATTTATTTTGATACGAATTTAAATTATTTTATTTGTATGTTGTTTACATTTTTTATACGTGTTTACTTCATTTTATGTGTATTTTGTATATATTTTTTTATAGAAATCTACGTTATTTTATGTGTATTCGTATATATATTTTGAAACAAATTTTACATTGTTTTATATGTATTTTTGATATCAATATAAATTTACCTTATTGTATGTGCATTTTGTATATTTATTTTAATACAAATTTTAATTTTTTATATGTCTTTTGGCATATATATTAAAAAAAATGCGTTATTTTATGGATATTTTGCTCCTTTATTTTCATATAAATTTACATTATTTTTTTAATATTCTGTGTATTTATTTTGTTACGATTTTACATTATTCTATTTGGGTCTTGTATATATTTTTTTATAAATATTTACATTACTTAATGTGTATTTTGTATATATATTTTATACAAATTTACTTTATTTTAAGTGTATTTGTTTATATATTTTCATTCAAATTTAATTATTTTATGTATATTTTGTAAATGTATTTCAATACAAATTTACGAAATTTTTTGTGTATTTTGTATACTTATTTTCAAACAAATTTAAATTATTTTTGTGTTTTTTTTTGTATATAGTTTTATACAAATCTACGTTATTTTATGTGTATTTTGTATATCTATTTTCATACAAATACAAACTCCTTTATTGACTTTTTGTTTATTTATTTTGACACTAATTTATATTATTTAATGTCTATTTTGTATATATATTTTTATACGTATTTATAGCATCTCAAGTGTATTTTGTATATATATTTCTATAGAAATCTGCGTTATTTTATGTGTATTCGTAATATATTTTGAAACAAATTTACATTGTTTTATGTGTATTTTGCATATTTTTTTTAATAAAAATTCACCTTATTGTATGTGCATTTTGTATATTAATTTTACTACAAATTTAATTTTTGAATGTGTATTTATGTATATGTATTTTTATAAAAATATGCTTTATTTTATTGGTATTTTGCATCTTTATTTTCATACAAATTTACATTATTTTATTGATATTTTGTGTATTTATTTTGATACGATTTTACATTATTTTCTATGTGTATTTTGTACATATATTTAATACAAATGTACGTTATTTTATGTGTATTTGTTTTCATTTCATACAAATTTTCATTATTTTATGTGTATTTTGTACATGTACAAATTTGTTCAAATTTAACTAATTATATGTGTATTTTGTATATCAATTTTCATAAAAAAAAGATATTAATTTTGTTTTGTTTTTGTATATATTTTTATACAAATTTTGTTATTTTATGTGTATTTTGTATATTTATTTTCCTACAAATATACGTTCTTTAACGGAATTTTGTTAGTTTATTTTGATACGAATTTACATTATTTTAGGTGTATTTAGTATATATATTTTTATACTATTTACATCATTTTATATGTATCTTGTATGTATATTTTCATAGAAATTTACTCTATTTTATGTGTATTCGTATATATATTTTGATACAAATTTACATTATTGATGTGTATTTTGCATATGTATTTCAATACAAATTTACTTTATAGTAGATGCATTTTGTATATTTATTTCAATACAAATTTAATTATTTCATGTGTAATTTTGTATATATATTTTTATGCATATATGCGTTATTATATGGGTATTTTGCATCTTTATATTCATACAAATTTAAATTATTTTATTGATATTCTGTTCATTTATTTTGATACGATTTAACATTATTCTATGTGTATTTTGTATAAATATTTTTATACATATTTACATTATTTAATGTATATTTTTTTATATATATTTTATCCAAATTTACGTTATTTTATGTGTATTTGTTTATATATTTTCATACAAATTTACATTATTTTATGTGTATTTTGTATATGTATTTAAATACAAATTTGCCTAACTTTATGTGTATTTTGCATATCTATTTAGGTGTATTTTGTATATGTTTTCTCATAAAAATTTACATTATTTTATTGGTATTTTGTTTATTTATTTTGATACGAATTACATGATTATATATGTATTTTGTATATATTTTTTTATATTAATTACATTATTTAATGTGTATTTTGTTTATATATTTTTATATAAAATTTACGTAATTATATGTGTATTTGTAAAAATATTTTGATACAAATTTACTTTATTTTATGTATTTTGTACATATATTTCAATTCAAATTAAGCTTATTTTGTATGTATTTTGTATATCTTTTCATACAAATTTAATTACTTTTGTGTACCTTTATATATAGTTTTATATAAATTTACCTTATTTTATGTGCATTTTGTATATTTATATTTATACAAATACACATAAAATAAAGTAAATTTGCATAAAAATAAATATACAAAACACACATTAAATAATGTAAATGCGTATAAAAATATGTATACAAAATACCTATGAAATAATCTAAATTCGTATCGAATTAAACTAACAAAATACCAATAAAATAATGTAATTTTTGATGAAAATACATATATAGAAAATACACATAAAATAACCTAAATACAAATACATATATACACTTAAAATATTTAAAATTGAAGGAAATAAATATTCAAAATAAACATAAAATAAGGTAAATTTGTAGTGAAATATATGTAAAAATGCACATAAAATAATGTAGATTTGTATGAAAATATATATACAAATACACATAAAATAATATGAATTTGTATAAAATTTGTATAGAATTATATACGAATACTCACAATAAAATAAAGTAAATTTTTAAAAAAAATATATATACAAAATACACATAAAATAATGTAAATACGTAGAATAATATATATACAAAATACACATAAAATAAAGTAAACTCGTATCAGAATAAATAGATAAAATTCAAATAAAAGAATGTATATTTGTAGGAAAATATATATAGAAAATACAAATAAAATATCTAAAATTTGTATAAAAATATATACAAAAACACACAAAAATTATTTAAATTTGTTTGAAAATAGATATAAAATACACATAAAATTAGTAATTTGTATTGAAATACATACAAAATACATAAATAATGTAAGTTTGAAAGAAAATATAAGCAAATACACTTAAAATAACGTAAAATTGTAGTATATATACAAAATACATTAAATAATGTAATATAAAAAATATAAATGAAATTAATGTAATACCCATAAAATAACGCATTTTTGAAACACACATAAAATATTTGAAATTGTATTAAAATAAATATACAGTACACACAATAAGGTAAATTTGTATTGAAATATTGCAAATGTAAATTTGTTTCAAAATATATATACGAAAACACATAAAATAACGCAGATTTCTATAAAGATATATATACAAAATACACATAAAATGAAGTAAATACGTAAAATACATATACACAATACACATTAAATAAAACATTTCGTGTCAAAATAAATAAACAAAATATCAATAAGAATGTGAATTTGTATGAAAATAGTATATGGTATATATATCTTTATAAGAAATGCGCTATTTGATGGAATTTTGCATCTTTATTTTCATACAAATTTACATTATTTTATTAATATTCAGTGTATTTATTTTGATACGATTTCACATTATTCTATTTGTTGTATATATTTTTTATACATATTTACATTATTTAATATGTATCTTGCATATATATTTCATACAAATTTATTATATATTATTTATTTTCATACAAATACATTCTTTTCATGATATTTTGTTTATTTATTTTGACACGATTTACTCTAGATATGTATTTTGTATATATATATATATATATATATATATATATATATATATATATATATATATATATATATATATATATATATATATATATATATATATATATATATATATATATATATATATATATATATATATATATATATATATATATATATATATATATATATATATATATATTTTATAAGTATTTACATAATTTCATGTGTATTTTGTATATATATTTCTATAGAAATCTACGTTATTTTATGTGTATTCGTTGATATATTTTGAAACAAATTTACTTTGTTTTATATGTATTTTTGAATATCTCTTTCAATACATATTTACCTTACTGAATATGTATTTTGTATATTTATTTCAATGCAAATTTAAATATTTTATGTGTATTTTGGTATATATATTTTTATAAAAAATGCGCTTTTTTATGGGAATTTTGCATCTTTCTTTTCATACAAATTTACATTATTTTATTGATATTCTGTGTATTTATATTGATAGGATTTACATTATTCTATTTCTTTTTGTATTTATTTTTTTATACACATTTACATTATTTAATGTGTATCTTGCATATATATTTTATACACATTTACGTTATTTTAAGTGTATTTGTTTATATATATTCATTCAAATTTACATTATTTTATGTGTTTTGTATATGTATTTCAATACAAATTTACCTAATTTTATGTGTATTTTGTATATTTCTTTTCATGCAAATTTTAAATATTTTTGTGTATTTTTGTATATAGTTTATACAAATTTAGGTTATTTTATGTACGCATTTACATTATTTAATGTGTATTTTTATGCAAATTTACTTTATTTTATGTGCATTTTTGTACATATATATTTTTAGAAATTTGTTATTTCATGTATTTGTATATGTTTTCTCATACAAATTTACATTATTTTACTGCTATTTTGTTTATTTATTTTGATACGAATGAAAATAGATATACAAATATACATAAAATAAACTAATTTAATTTGAAATATATATACAAAATACATAAAATAATGTAAATTTGTATCAAAATATTTTAACAGATGCATAAAATAACGTAAATTTGTTTTAAAATATACAAAATACACATTAAATTATGTAAATATGTATAAAAAATATATACAAAAACAAATAGAAAATGTAAAATCGTATCAAAATAAAATACACAGGATATTAATAAAACAATGTAAATTTGTATGTAAATAAAGATGCAAATACCATTAAATAACGCATTTTTATAAAATATATATACCAAAATACACATGAAAAATTAATTTGTGTTAAAATAAATAAAATACACATACAATAAGGTAAATTTGTATTGAAATAGATATATAAAATACATATAAAAGAATGTAAATTTGTTTCAAAATATATATATGAATACACATAAAATAACGTAGATTTGTATAAAATATATACAAATACACATAAATGAATAAATACGTATAAGAAAATGTATACAAAATACAGATAAAATAATGTAAATTGTATCAAAATAAATAAATAAAATACCAATAAAAGAATGTGTATTTATAAATAAATATACAAAATACATAAAATAACGTAAATTTGTATAAAACTATACGAAAATACAGAGAAGTAATTAATTCGTATGAAAATAGATAAAAAAAATACAGATAAAATAAGCTAAATTTGAATTGAAATGTATATATACAAAATACAATATTTTATGTGTATATTTGTATTTGTAATTATGTTATTTTATGTGTATTTTGTATATATATTTTCATCCAAAATTACATTATGTTATTGGTATTTTCTTAATTTAATTCTGATACGAATTTAGATTATTTCAGGTATTTATACATATTTTATACTATTTACATTATCTAATGTGTGTTTTGTATATATATTTTATGCAAATTTATTTTATGTTCATTTTTGTAGATATTTTTTATAGACATTTATGTTATTTTTATGTATATAGTTTTATATTAATTTACGTTATTTTATGTGCATTTTTTATATTTATATTTATACAAATACACATTAATTTATTGGTATATTGTTTCTTTACATTTATACGAATTTACATTATTTATGTGTATTTTGTATACATTTTTATACGTATTTACTTAATTTTATGTGTATTTTGTATATGTATTTTTATAGAAATCTACGTTATTTTATGTATTCGTATATATATTTCTAAACAAATTTACATTATTTTATATGTATTTTCCATATCTATTTCAGTACAAATTTACCTTATTGCATGTGCATTTTTTATATTTATTTTAATACAAGTTCAAATATTTTATGTGTATTTTGGTATCAATAATTTTATAAAAATGCTTTATTTTATAGGTATTTTGCATCTTAATTTTCATTTTATATGTACTTTGTATATATATTTTATACGCTCTTACATTATTTAATATTTATTTGAATATATATTTTATACAAATTTCAAGGTATTTTATATGTATGTATATATATTTTCATAAATTTACATTATTGTATGTGTATTTTGTACATATATTTTATTACAATCTACCTTATTTTATGTTTATTTTGTATGTGTATTTTGTATATTTATATTTATTCACACACATTCTTTTATTAGTATTTTGTTTATTTATTTTAATTGAATTTACATTAATTTATGTGTATTTTGTATACATTTTTTATACGTATTTAATTAATTTTATGTATTGTAGATATATTTTATAGAAATCTACGTTTTTATTTGTATTCATATATAGTTTGAAACAAATTTACATTGTTTTATATGTATTTTGCATATCTCTTTCAATATAAATTTACCTTATTGTATGTGCATTTTGTATATATATTTCAATACAAATTTCAAAATTTTATGTGTATTTTGGTATATATATTTTATAAGAAATGCGTTATTTTATGAATTTTGCATCTTTATTTTCATACAAATTTACATTATTTTATTAATATTCAGTTTATTTATTCTTGATACGATTTTACATTATTCTATTTGTTTTTTGTATATACTTTTTTAATACATATATACATTATTTAATGTGCATCTTGCATATATGCTTCATGCAAATTTATTATCTATTATCTATTTTCATACAAAAACACATTCTTTTCATGATTTTTTGTTTATTTATTTTGACACGAATCTACATTATTTAATATGTATTTTGTATATATATTTTTATACGTATTTACATAATTTCATATATGAATTTATATATATATATATATATATATATATATATATATATATATATATATATATATATATATATATATATATATATATATATATATATATATATATATATATATATATATATATATATATATATAATATATATTAAAAATACACATAAAAAAACAAAAATTTTTATCAAACTATATACAAAAATACACAAAAATATTTTAAGTTTGCATGAAAATAAATATAAAAAATACACATAAAATTAGGTAAATTTGTAAGGAAATACATATACAAAATTCACATAAAATAATGTAAATTTGAATGAAAATACATAAACAAATACACTTAACATAACGATAATTTGTATAAAAAAAATATATTCAAAACACAAATAGAATAATGTAAAATCGTATCAAAATAAATACACAGAATATTAATAAAATAATGTAAATTTTTATGAAAATTAAGAGGCAAAATACCCATAAAATAACGCATTTTTTTTATTTATAAAAATATATATACCAAAATACACAAAAAAATTAGATTTGTATTAAAATAAATATATAAAAAACGCATACAATAAGGTAAATTTATTGAAATAGATAAAAATACATATAAAGCAATGAAATTTGTTTCAAAATATGTATACGAATACACATAAAATAACGATTTCTATAAAATATATATACAAAATACACATAAAATGAAGTAAATACGTATTAAAAATGTATACAAAATACACATAAATAATGTAAATTTGTATCAAAATAAATAAACAAAATACCAATAAAAGAATGTGTATTTGTATAAATATAAATATACAAAATACACATAAAATAACGTAAATTTATATAAAACTATATACAAAAATACACAGAAGTAATAAAATTCGTATGAAAATAGATATACAAAATACACAAAATAAGCTAAATTTGAATTGAAATGTATACAAATACATAAAATAATGTAAATTTGTATCAAAATATTTATAAAAATACATATAATAACGTAAATTTATTTAAAATATATTAACACACACATTAAGTAATGTAAATACATATAAAAATATGTACAAAATACATATAATCATTTAATTCGTATCATACTAAAGAAACAAAATATCAATAAAATAATGAAAATTTGTATGAGAAAACATATACAAATAAATATAAAATAACGCTAATTTCTATAAAAATATATGTCCAAAAATGAACGTCAAATAAAGTAACTATGGATAAAAATATATGTACAAAACACACATTAAATAAAGTAAATGCGTACATAAAATAACCTAAATTTGCATAAAATATATAAAAAATACACAAAAATAATTTAAATATGTATGAAAAGAAATATACAAATTAAATATAAAATTAGGTTAAATTGTATTGAAATACATATACAAAATACACATAAAATAATGTAAATTTGAAAGAAAATATATAAACGAATACACATATTATAACGTAAATTTGTATGAATATATACAAAATACATTAAATAATGTTAATATGTATAAAAATATATATACAAAACACAAATAGAATAATGTAAAATCGTATCAAAATTTACGTTATTATATGTATTTTTATAAATATTTTGATACAAATCTACATTATTTTATGTATTTTGTATATACATTTCAATTCAAATTTAGGTTATTTTATCTGTATTTTGTATATCTATTTTCATAGGAATTTAATTACTTCTTTATTTTTGTATATAGTTTTATACAAATTTATTTTATTTTCAGTATTTTTTATATTTATATTTATACAAATACAAATTCTTGTATTGTTATTTTGTTTATTTATTTTGGTACTAAATTTAAATTATTTTATGTGTATTTTGTATACATTTTCTTATACTTATTTACTTCATTTAATGTGTATTTTGGATATATATTTTATATAAATCTACGTTATTTTATGTATTTGTATATATATTTTGAAACAAATTTACATTATTTTATATGTATTTTGCATATCTATTTCAATACAGATTTACCTTATTGTATGTATTTTGTATATTTATTTTAATACATCATTTTTTCATGTGTATTTTGGTATATATATTTTTATAAAAATATGTTATTTAATGGGTATTTTGCATCTTATTTTCATAAAATTTTACATTGTTTTATTAATAGTCTTTGTATTTACTTTGATACTATTTTTCATTATTCTAATTGTGTTTTGTATATATTTTTTATTCATATTTACATTATTTAATGTGTATTTTGTATATTTTAAAACAAATTTACCTTATTTTATGCGCATCTGTTAAAATATTTTGATACAAGTTTACATTATTTTATGTATTTTGTATATATATTTCAATACAAATTTAGTTTATTTTATGTATATTTTGTATATCAAATAACAATAAAATAATGTAAATTTGTATGAGAAAACATATACAAATACACATAAAATAACGCAAATTTCTAAAAAAAATATATGTACAAAAATGCACATGAAATAAAGTAAATTTGCATAAAAATATATATACAAAACACACATTAAATAATATAAATGCTTACATAAAATAACCTAAATTTGTATAAAACTATTTACAAAAATACACAAAAATATATATACAAAAACAAATAGAATAATGTAAAATCGTATCAAAATAAATACATTGAATATTAACAAAATAATGTAAATTTATGAAAATAAAGATGCAAAATTCCCACATCAAATAGCGCATTTACTTATAAAATATATATTACCAAAATACACATAAAGGAAATACCTTATATTTGTATTGAAATAAATATACAAAATGCAATATACAATAAGATAAACTTCTATTTAAAGAGATATGCAAAATACATATAAAAATAATGTAAATTTGTTTCAAAATATATATACGAATACACATAAAATAACGTAGATTTCTATAAAAATATATATACAAAATACACATAAAATTAAGTAAATACGTATAAAAAAATTTAAAAAAAATAAAAATAAAATAATTTAAATTATAAAAAAAAAAAATAAAAAAAATACCAATAAAAGAATGTGTATTTGTATAAATATAAATGTACAAAATACACATACAAAATAAACATAAAATAAGGTAAATTTGTAATGAAATATATGTACAAAATACATAAAATAATGTAAATTTACATGAAAATATAGTACTCTAACATACACATCATCTAAGAACATGAATTTGTATGAAATTATATATTCAAAATAAATATTAAATAAAGTAAATGCGTATAAAAATATATACAAAGTACATATAAAATAATGTAAATTCGCATCAATATAAATCAACAAAACACCAATAAAATAATATATATTTGAATAGAAAATAGATTTACAAAATACACATAACATAATCTAAATTTGTATTGAAATATATACAAAAATACATAGAAATAATTTGAGTTTAAATGAAAATAGATATTCAAATGGTACACATAAAACTCAGGTAAATTTCTTTTTAAAATATATATACAAAATACCTATAAAATATTGTAAATTTGTAGTCAAAATATATAAACAAATACACATAAAATAATTTAAATAACGTAAATATGTATCAAATATATATACAAAAAACACATTAAATAATGTAATTTGTAATAAAAATATATACAAAACACAAATAAAATAATGTAAAATCGTATCAAAATAAATACAGAAAAATATTAATAAAATAATGTAGATTTGTATAAGAAAATTAAGATGCAAAATACCCATAAATAACGCATTTTTTAAAAGAAATATATATATACGAAAAACATAAAATATTTGATTTTGTATTAAAATAAATAGATATACAAAATACACATAAAATTAACTAAATTTGAATTCAAATATATAAAAAATACATGAGAATAATGTAAATTTGTATCAAAATACTTATACACTTACACAACATACACATATAATAACGTAATCTGTAAAAAATATATAAACAAAATGTACATACATTAAAAATGTAAATACGTATAAAAATATGTACAAAATGCACAAAATAATCATGTAATTCTGTATCAAAATAAATAGATAGTAAATAATACCAATAAAAATAATGTAAATTTCTATGAGAAAACATATACAAAATACATTATAAATAACGCAAATATCAATAAAGATATATAATATAATATATTTTAATACATATTTTAAATTATTTAATGTATATTTTGTATATATATTTTTATCCAAATTTACGTTATTTTATATGTATTTGTTTATATATTTTCATACAAATTTACATTATTTTATGTGAGTTTTTGTATATGTATTTCAATACAAATTTGCCTAACTTTATGTGTATTTTGCATATCTATTTTCAAACAAATTTAAATTATTTTGTAGTATTTTGTGTATATATTTTATTCAAATTTTAGTTATTTTATTTGTTTTTTGTATATATATTTTCCTACA
>NW_026112353.1:105000-146572 GCF_024679095.1 Eriocheir sinensis | reverse complement strand
TAAATAAAGGTTCTTAACATTTGTTTACGAATCTAGGCAAGTTTTTGTATTAGTGCTAAATAGGGGGGGATGAATAAGAGAAGAAGAAAGGAAGGAAGTAATGAAAATAAGATGGACTGCAGGAGCGGAGTAGGAAGTGGTGTCCAAACTAACGCTATTTTATAAAGATGAAGATGCAGGTATACAAAGGTGCACGTAGTCGCTGTTACTTTCATAACCATTGCCTTGACCCTTACAGGCGATATCCACAAAGATTCTCTGACACTCTTTTCGAGGTACTGTGCAGCCATCTTTCCAACAATATTCATATTTTTAGTGCAGTTAAACCTATTGGCAGACCCACTCCAAACGATTTTCAGTTAGAACCACTTCTGCTACAGTTTAATGTAGGTTCCACCCCAGATTCTTATTTTTCTTCATTTAGTGATGTAATAGCCGTAGAAAGGCAAATGTACCAAGAATGTGCACTGAACGAAGACGAAAAAATGCTTACAAATTGCCATTGGAGTTTTAGAAATTGTTGAATCTGACACCTCTAGCAAGGGAAATATACAATTGTTGCTTATGTTGTTAAGTCTTTCATTTCAGTCATCGAGTAGCAGTGATTCTTAAACAAACTATGGAACGACAAGCGAAGCAATGCCCCTTTAAACGAATGTAAGTAAATAGCGCAATTATTCTGGTTCAGCTGGGAGCCGAGTGATGATATGGGGAGAGAAGCTAAGTCGAGAGTAGAGGAAGGAAAGATGAGTAATAAAAATGACTGGTTGATGGAGTACATTGGCGTCCAGAGCCGGAGCTGCCAAAGGCGAGGCGAGCGGTAGCTTAAGAAAAGAGCACAAGGATAAAAACACAGGAAGCAGGGCTAACAATATAATTCGCTTCTGCTCGGAAAGGTCTTAGCGTTAGGCTGAAAAAATGAGGCAGCCAGTAGATGGAGGCAGCGTTTAGGAGTAAGTGTCTGAAAATCAACAACTTATGAGCGGAAATTGATTCGAGCAATGAGTTACGGCATTCTAGGGATATATATGGAACTGAACTTTATGAGGAGCGGGTATAAATTCTATATAAAGAGAGAGTGTAATAAGCTGAGCATATATCCGAAAATTAGCGTTTAGGAATGAGATTTTGATTATGCAATGAGTGACTGTTTTGAGGCAAGGGCGTCTGAAGATTCTGCAAAATGAAAGAATGAGGAGTTAGCGATGAAGGAACGACGAGATTGTTTTTTTTATAGAATGAGAGGAAAGTGCTTTAAAAATAAGTATCAGAAAATCAACTTTGAGAACTGGCAATTGATTTTTTTTTATAGAATGAGAGAGAGAGCAGTGTTTAAGTGATGAACTGCTGATGGAGCGAGAGATTGATTCTGTTTGAATTAGGACATTGTTTTGAAGATTGGAATGCTGAAGAGAGTAGTTATTGGATCCCACAGAACAAGTGGCAGTGCTTTGAAATAAATAGTAAAATCTGGTGAGTAGACAAGGACTTGTGAATATATATATATTTTTTTAAACAGTAAAGGAAGTATCTCAAGGGCACAAAAAGTGAGGCAAAACGCTCTCTCTCTTCATGCTCTTTCACGATGCTGCAGTTTTTCTTCTTTAACTCTATACCGTTTTTCAATATGCCATCCTCCTCCTCCCTCCCTCCAACTCCTTTCCTCCTCCCTCTCTTTCTCCACTTCCTCCTGTCTCCGCCTCCTCCATCTCCTCTTCCTCCCAACTTCTTTCTTCCTCTTCTCTTTCTCTTCCTCCTACCTCGTTCTCGTCCTCTTCCCTCGTTCCTCCTCCCTCCTTCTTCTTCTCATTTTCCTTCTCCTCCTCCTCCTTCTGTCCCTTCTCACCCGTATCGGCAGGCAAGGAGTCAGGAAGCACCACCAAAATATACATGCTGTCCATCTGCTCCACCGGCAAAGCATGACAGATTAACTACTGATTTGCATTTCTCCACGCACACACGGACAAGACGAAGGAGGACTCCACACCGACTCACACGTCGTACTTTTTCCCCTTCTGGATTACCTGTTTTTCCTCGCCCGTCTCTCCATCTTCCCGCTTTGGTAGTCAAATCTGGTATGGTTGTCTCTCCTAACTCTTCCCTGGCCGGTGGTTATTGCTCGCTAAGTCACTACACGGCGCATGGCAACAGCACACCCAAACCATTATCGAGGTTATTTTATCGGGCGAGTTTTGAGGCAGGTTAGAGTCCGGGGCCGCCCTTCACACCCGCCGGAGAAGCGGTGGTGGTAAGGGGCGTCCGATCAGCCTTCGATACGCTAGTTTCACGACGGGCAAGGTGATACGGCGGTTATGTGCCGCGCCGCCGGGACCAGATTAAGTTTGATTAAGGCCAAGATTAGGCAGCGGTGGTTTGTTTTTTACAATCTGTCCGCTTCAAGTCAGCGCCAGACGAGCCAGATAAGACGAAGGGGACCGTTACGAAGGTATACTGGTAGATATTTATCAATTACCAAATAATAGAACGGTGGCGGGTTACAAAAAAGTGATGGAATGCCCTAAGTAGTTACTGGATGTGTTCTCCATACTGAGGAGATCGAGAAGCAAATAAAAAACAGTGGCAGTAAAGTAAAAAAGTAAACAAAACGATCCTCATTAAAAAGCACAAAGGTATGAAGATAATAACTAGAAGGGATGTGAAAAGAGTTGGCAGCACTAACAAAAAATTATTAACAACAGGAAGGTTGGAGATATTCGTTAATCTGATACGGACAAAATTGAAGAAAGCGAACCTGAGAAAAACAAGCTGGATACATACATACATCCGCGTCATTATCAAAATCTCTAAAATACAGATCTATTATAGTATGATAAAACCACGATGATTGGTTTTCATACTATCATGATGAACCATTTGACTCATTAAACTTTAGGAGGCACTCAGGAGTGCAGGCGTAGATGAAAGCCAAGTTTCACACAAGCGTAGGAAGATGCAAAGAGTAAAACACACTAACCATTGAAACTCAAAAATGAAAAGCCCTCAGAAAATCGTGAATAATTAGGCTGACAATGGATATATCCAAAATCCCTTACGGTTCGCTTTAGAGAAGCATTAATTTCCTTTTGCTTATGAAGAGTGAATAACATGAAGAATCACAGACAGACGAAGCAGACTACTTTAACACCTTAGAGATCTTCATATATCACATAGTTTACATTGAATGAGTCTGGTGAAAATCTATAGGAAGAATCATATTAGGGAACCTACAGGGAGAGTAAGGAAAGATGAACATGAAGAAACAAAGGTAATGTTTAATAATCAGTTGGAAGGGCAGCATACATGCAATATAATGCCTCATGAGATTTAAAATTGGTCTGAAGGAGAATAGGCAGATGACTGAGCGCTTTAGGGCTGACAAGAGAAGATCACTGTGAAGAGCAATCTGCCATTCTTTTGTACAATCAATGAATCTCAACATATGGTTCACAAACTTAGCGCCTCACCTTAGAACTAGACAGGAAGCCAAGAAGCGCAAAACGTGGGATGGCAAAAACTGTTGGGTATAACATGAATAAGACGAGAGCATCATGGATTAGGAAACAGACAAAGTTGAAAATATATTAACGTCATTTAAAACCAGCAGCGAGTAGCGGGCCTTTTTTTAATCATTGTTGTTTTTTTGTGTGCCCTTGAGCTGTCTCCTTTGTTGTAAAAAAAAAATGGACTTGAGCAGATATTATGCACAGAACTGTCTGCTTACAGATGGAAAACAGCAAAAAGTGGCAACCCAGGAATTGTAGGTAGCCATGGCGGGTAGAGAAGCAGATGAAGAGATGAAATTAGGAGCACATTCCAGAACAGGATGCGAAAGGGCTTTTTTCTGTGATGAGGATGACGCATTCTCCATTTCTTTGTCTTTGGGGTTGGGGGTCTGATAGCATCGGGAGAACATGATAGTGTGTTCCCTCTGCGCGACCAACAGCCTCATAAAGCAGGAGGAGTGTTCAGTAACGGAGGAAGGTGAGCAGAACAGAGGCACATGGTCTGCTCGGTGGGTGGAGGTGGAGTTAAGGGTTGAGTACTCGAGGCGGGCGAGGCTGCAGGTGTCCGTGTCAGGCTTGGCAGCTACAACGGAATAATCAAGGTCTCTAGCATTTTGTTTCTCAGATCTGACGTGGGCGCAGCGGGAGCCTGACCACCGCGAAGCGTTACTGACCGCCACGACTGGATTTATTTTTCTTCATTAACTTGCTAGGAAGGAAAATGGTGTTGCGCGCCACCCACACCAAGGAGGCGAAGGGGACCGGCCGGAGGAGCAAAAATAACCTGAACTCATAAAAAAAAGTAGAACAAGTTAATTTTCGTTCCAGTGATAAATAAGGAGTTCTGTTAGAGAGAGAGAGAGGGGGAGAGAGAGAGAGAGAGAGAGAGAGAGAGAGAGAGAGAGAGAGAGAGAGAGAGAGAGAGAGAGAGAGAGAGAGAGAGAGAGAGAGAGAGAGAGAGAGAGAGAGAGAGAGAGAGAGAGAGAGAGAGAGAGAGAGAGAGAGAGAGAGAGAGAGAGAGAAAAGGTGTGTGGGATAATATTGGGAGGTGTTGCAGGCGGGATGGGCGTCGCGAGAGAGAGATAACCCGCACGCGGAGGGCCACCCAGTCCGTGTCGTCAGGGTTTATGGGCTGATAAGTGACAGCATCAACAGGAAGTTTACAAGGGTGATTAAGACCAGCTGGCGAGACTAATGCGTGCTCTCTGGAGCAGCCGCCGATGATGTTAGCCGTGACAGACCAGCGAGGTCAACCAAGGCAACAAGGGATGCTCGTATCTTTGTTTCTTCGGGAGCGTCGCTCGGGAGAGTGTCGCTGGTGGAGATCTCGAGATTAGCTGAAGGCTATCTCGGCGTCTAAAGGAAGATAACCGGCCATTCAGATAACTTAAACGGTTGTCGCCACTTAAGCGAAGCGTCCACTGGAGCCTCCAGGTCGGGCTGGGTTCACTCATGCAGGACACAGCTGGACCACACACGCGGCGCGGCTCCCGCCCACGCAGCTATTGCATTACTCGTATTACGCGTAATAATCAAGTTTTGCTACGCCTGATTCCCCAGAAGCATCTCCAAACAGATGAGTCACCTCGCGAGGATTTAAGAGGCATGAAGAGGAGACGCGTGGCCTCGCCCCCGCCATGCGTGAACGCTTTCATGAGTCTCCGGTCTTCGAGAGTCCAGTGTTGCTACAGAACGCTGAGCCGCATGACTGCATGTTCACGCCTGCCTGTGATGTCTCTGGTGCATGCAAGCCTTACTCAGGTTACTGTAATATAGTCTAGTGTTGCTACAGAACGCTGAACCACGTGCCTGCATGTCCTCCTGACGCTCGATGGCGGGGTCGAGAGGCAAATCTAATGCGAGAAATAACGACTGAGATGTCTGCGACGTAGACGCGTGCACGGTTGTACTGCAATGAATCTAAGCCTGCAGGTAAGTCTTACTAGTCCAGTGTTGTTACTGAACGTTGCACCAAATGACTGCATGCTCAAGTCCTCGGTGGGCTCGGTGGCGAGGCAGCTAACACAAGGAGTCATAACTTGGGTGACAGCTTGGTGTCGCTACAAATAATGAGCCACGAGACTGCATCTCCTCAGGCGGCTTGATAGGCCGGGCTGGGTGGAAGCAGCTGTTCCGAGTAATGACGTGAGGTGGCTGGAAGTTTCGGCATGCCAGGCTGCGCTGCGATGCGATGTGCCTGCAGGTGTCTTACATTTTACCTTGTGGCTTCCCAGATAATGTTATTTTAAATTCACTTTATTTACAGGCATGAACTTTCTCAACCAATAAAATCATTAAATGACGGCCACTATTCTTTCCGATACTGAAGTGGACTGCAGTTATCTCAACCTGCAATAAATAAAGGAAGAAGTCAATACCTGTACGATTCTCATATATCTAAAAATCTGGAGTGCACTTGACTATCTCTTTTCTTTTTGGAGGAGCTGCAGCCCTGACGCTATTAGGTAAATATTAACTCCATCAAAATATAAGATGTCCACATGAAGATATTTACCTCTTGGACAAGACGTAAGAAGAGAATCTGAATTTCATAATAATTTCTAAAACTTACCGACTTTCTGACTTTTACGAGGTGAACTAATATAACAGGTTTTGGACATCGGCCAGGCAATGTTACATCCCCAAAAAGTGTAGAGACTGAAAATAACGAGTGTTGGGAGAATTTTGAAGAACAGAGAAAACGAAGGTAAGGCAGAGAGAGAAAAGGAATGTGGAGAAAATTTACATGGATTAATGAGAGAGAGAGAGAGAGAGAGAGAGAGAGAGAGAGAGAGAGAGAGAGAGAGAGAGAGAGAGAGAGAGAGAGAGAGAGAGGGAGACCGATATAGAGAGAGAGAGAGAGAGAGAGAGAGAGAGAGAGAGAGAGAGAGAGAGAGAGAGAGAGAGAGAGAGAGAGAGAGAGAGAGAGAGAGAGAGAGAGAGAGAGAGAGAGAGAGAGAGAGAGAGAGAGAGAGACAGCAGGGATACAGAGAGACAGACAGACAGACAAAAAGAAGACAGCCACACACGGACACAGACAGACAGAAACAGACATGGGAACAAGTATAAAACAGGAAAACGACCAAAAAAACAACCAAACATACCCACTCATATCCCCCGCTTTAACAAACATACCTCTAGCAAGAAGGCAAACAGGTAGAGAAACAGACCGACCGACAGACAGGACACAGACAGACATAAACAACACACACTCGGACATATTAGGACAGACGCATATAAACATACATACAAAACTTCACAAAGGAACGCACCAGCCACAAAAACACTGTCAAACCGGAAAGAAGAGATAAGTTTGATTCGTTTACGACTTTTGGGAACATTAAAACCCTGGGGCTTGTAGAGGGAAATGACCTCCTTTGTGGGGACTCGACGAAGAAGAAACTCCCGTGCATACAAATAAAGGAAGCAAGGGTACCACAAGGATATAAATTAGTCTTGCTTCCCGAACAGAGGCATTGGCAGTTGGAAGGTCTAGAGGCAAAGAAAGAAAGATATAGATAGATAGATATAAAATTAGAAAGATATATAGAGAGAGGGAAAAGGAAGGAAAAGAAAAAAACCATTAATGAGTTTAAACCTGGAAAGATAAAAGAAGATATTGAAACAGAAGAAGACAAGTTTAGCCCAAATCCTGTACACACACACACACACACACACACACACACACACACACACACACACACACACACACACGTTCTACCTATAGCGCCTGTAGACCTTCTCGAGGGGCATCAGATGATTGTGATGAGTGTGAGGATGATGATGGTGGATGATGATTAGGAGGAGGAGGAGGAGGAGGAGGAAACAAGAAGGATGAGAAAGAAAAGATGGAGAGAGAAAGGAGGAATAGGAAGAATAAAGACAGTGGAGGAGGAGGAGGGCTGGACAAAGAAGAAGAGGAGGAGGAGAAGGGATGAACAAGGACTAAAACACCAACAACGATGACAAAAACGATGACGCCTTTGTCCACAAGACTGAGAAAGACGATGACACGCTGGGAAAGGGGCAGATTACAGGGCCACGGACGAGGGTTGGAGGTGGGCATGCAAGGAGGGCGCAGGTGTTATTTAGACAGTCACAGAGAGAGGCCAAAAGACAAACAGCAACAGGAATAACAATAAATCAAAATGTGCAGCTCTTGGGAGAGGAAAAAAGTATACCCCCAAAATGAATGATTAAGTCCGGCTCGGGAAATGAATAGACGGTTCTCGAGGTATGAGAGCACAGGTAGGAAAGTAGGCACCCACCCCGCCCTCTCCCCCTACAATCAGGCAATTTATCTTGTCACCGGGCGGCCCTGTCTCCTCCATCAGGCGGGCCAGGGTGCCACTTACCTGTCCGCCTCACCTGCCCACCTAGTTACCTTGCAAATCCCCGCATTACCCAAGCGCCGCCAAGATTACTCCCCGCGGCAGTGTGTCTATGTGAGCACGTTGGTGTGCGTGAGGGCGTGGCTCGGAGCGTTGGCGAGGTCTGCGGCGCTTATGTGTAGGAATGTGTGCATGTGTGGGTATGTGGCTTTTTATGCAGGTGTGTGTGGCAGGGAAGTGTGTACGCATGTGTCTCAGTGCATACAAAGGTGGATTAGGTGTAAAATGTTCATTATTGGTTAGCGGTGCTGTCAAGCGAGCATAAAACCCACCACATTCAACTTCCCTTGTATTAAGCCGCTCGCCGTTGACGGGGTGGAATTAGTTGAATGTCTGTGACCTGTATTGAGCCGTTGGTGCGGGGGCTGTCACACCTGCCTCATAAGAGTAATGCTTGCCTGGGGAATAAATATATACTGTGACAATGTACATGCGACTGCAGTGCCACCCTGCCGCCAAGTACGAAGAAATAAGAACCCTTGAGACTGGTTCCATTGTTTTTACCCAACCCCACCCTACTCAATCTCTCTCTCTCTCTCCACCTCATACACCAACAGCCCCTTATTAACGCAGGGTAGAGGCATTAGCACACTCCACTGGGGGCGTGGCGGTCATCTGCGGCGCCACCTTAAGCAGCCACGCCCTCCCACCCTTCCCGCGGCGCCTCCTTCCCGGGTGTCAGGCGCTTTACCTCGACGTGCTCCTCTTGACTGATCCCTAATTTGTGCTGCTGATGGCCCTACAACACAGCAATTAAAGTCCGAGCAGGTGTTTAGCTAATTGCAGCCGACTTCTCTCAAAGGTGGAGGACGGCGGCCCCATTTGCATCGTGTCAGGGCGAGGGATGGCGTACACGGGGCAGGGGACGAGGGCTTGAATCTCTCTCTCTCTCTCTTCCTGGGGATTAGAAGGGATGTAGGTGCTCCATCTCTCCGCCAGCCACCGTCTTTAAGTCACCCACCTTTTCCTCCTCCTCCTCTTCCTACTGGTTGTTGCATGTGGATGTTCCTCTGGCTTCTGTATGTGAGTTCGTGTTCTAAAATCTTGCCTGTTGTTCGTCTGCCTGCCTGCCTCCCTGCCCCTCTCCACATATCTGTAGTTTTTGTGCTTCCTCCCTTACCACTGCGTCGCAATAAAACCATACACGATCGCTAACTCTTCTCTCCCGGACGCACAGATCGGTATTTCGCTAACAACCCATTGCAATTATATCCACGACGTCAAGGATATTCATCAGTATAAATAGTAGCCACGAATAAGTAAGTAAACATTTTCGCTGTCATTAAAGATAATTTAAGTGATTCTAATTGTTGGAGAAAAAACATTGAATATTTGCTTGAAGTAGTATTCCGGGCAGGTAACGGGCGACATTGTTGTGGTGCAACCTGCAGCCCCGCCCCTGGGGTGGGTGGGTGAGAGAGAGAGAGAGAGAGAGAGAGAGAGAGAGAGAGAGAGAGAGAGAGAGAGAGAGAGAGAGAGAGAGAGAGAGAGAGAGAGAGAGAGAGAGAGAGAGAGAGAGAGAGAGAGAGAGATCAACACAGTCACACACACACACACACACACACACACACACACACACACACACACACACACACACACACACACACACACACACACACACACACACACAGGTCTTAAGGGCTTGCTGAAGGCACGTCGCTGATAGGAGTCACTTCATGTTCCGCACAGTTTAGTTAACCCTCCCACACCGCCTCCCCCCCATACTCCCCTGTCTTCGAAACACAGGCGCCCCTCCGTTCCCCAGCACACATATATGGAGAGACAGTGGACGCGGGAGCAGCATAACAATCACCTGCTATGCTCAACTGCATCTGTGGTGTGATGCGGCTGTCATGGTCAACACGGCGCCCCTGTCCCCGAGGTGAGCGTCGTTTTGTCAGCCTGTGAGTGCCAGCAGATGGAGAAGGAGGGGAGGGGGGAGCCTCAAATCTGGCAATTCCTGCTGAGGGAGAGGGTCATGTCACGTCACCCCTTAATGAGGACGTCAGGCAGACACAGATTGAAATCCAGGGGGCCCAGCAGCAACAGGGGAGTTTGGAAGCCCAAGCGTTGCTGTACATCATGGATTTGGTTGATGGGGCTCTATAAAGAAATCGGTTCATGCAGATTTCGCCCTTGTTTATCTCAGCTCTTCCCTTCCTCCGAACCACTTACTCGGAAAGATGTGGCTTGAGTCCATCACGTCTACTGTCAAACAATGGAGGACGCTGACCGCCGCCACACAAGACGCTGGGCTCGTCTTGACAGTGACTGCGTGCGGGTGTGCTGACTTGCAGGTGCGCCATTATATCAATTATTACTTCATATCGGTTTCCCTGCGGCCGGTACCCCCAGATTAAAGATGCCATTGTAGCTCTTCGCAAACAAGTGGTCCACTGAAACAGCCTCCATCGCCAAAGAGAGGGTGCCAAGCGCCCTAAATGGAGTGGTTGATGGGGACGTCTGGCTCCCGTGTTGTCTCCTTTCTCAGGGGGTATCCTCGCTCTCCTCCCCTTTTCCAATTTCTCTTCATCCTCTTCCCTATTCTTCAATGTTATCATCATTATCATAATTTTTTTCTTATTTTTTTCTCGTGCTCTTCCTGACCAGCACCTTCCTCCTCTTCTCATTCTTTCCGTGGCGCAGAAGGGGTGATCCTGGCCCCAAGGCAAGTTCACCGGCCATGGAGTGCGTGTTTAATCGTCAACTAATTGAAGCGTAAGGGTAATGATCTTGAGTACAATTTAGGAACACGGGCGCGATGGTGATTCGGGCGGCCGGGCAGCATCCCCGCAAAAACAATGATCACCCGCCGTGACCGCCGCCGCAAGAACCAACTACTTACATTTAATAAAACCGACCGTGCGTCAAAGGGGATCGCGTAACAGAGTCCAGGCGGCATGTTGCGTGGGGGAGGGGCACACACCACCACCACCACCACCAGGCTATTACGCCCTCACCACTGCCACATCCACTGGCCACCCGCCTCGCCGCCAACCTGCTCTCTAAACTTCGCCCAATATTTCAGTCGCCTCCTCACCACGCCTCCCCACCGGCCTCTGTCCTCACACTACCACCACAAGCTCCTACCAATGCCCCATCCATGCACCATCCACGAGCCCCTCCTGCTCCCTAAACTTCACCTAGTATTTCAGTCTCCACCTCACTCACGCCTGCCCACCAGCCTCCATCCCTCACACGGCCCAGCATCTCGCATACCCAACGTACTCCTTTCCCTTCTGGCCGCCACGCGAGGCTCTGGACACGGCTGCCTCGGGACTTCTTCATTCATAATCCAGCTCTAAAATGCCGGTTAGGTGAGTCAGGCAAGAGGGTGACGGTACCAAAGCTGAATATACAACTTGACTTAAGCTGACCTAAGCCGACGCCGCAGATAAACGATGATCGTAAAATTTATCCAGCAAGTGTGTGGCTCGAGTGGTCGTTTCCTTGAGAAAACTTAAAAAAGAAATCCTCAGTCCACATACACATCGGGAAATTATTTCTGAAGTGGAGGGCTACAAAGCGGTTTTATGTGGCTGAAGAAGTCTTTTTTGGGGTTACAGCTTTCACTTCTACATAGTACTTAAAGCATTGAATTGCAGGCACTAGTCAAAACGCCACCCAAGGGAGAAATTACTTGGCTATAAAAACCTTCCTGATGCCCACCCCGCCCCTGCTAAGGCTATCCCCTACTGGCGAGGGCACACACGGCGAGGCGGCTTCATGGCTCCACTCACGATAAAAAGACCCTCCGATGTATCATAAGACCTAAGAAAAAAATAATTCAAACTCCACCACAAAGCGTTCCTGTCGTGTTTGCTCGCTGTCCACTCCAGTACTATCACTTCTGCATTTTTGGTTAACTACAAAGTGCCTTTAAAAATGATACACGCGTTCCATAAATGTTCTCGTTGTGCTCTCATGTGTAGAAAAATGACGTCAGGGTCTGACTCAAACAGGCGGAGGTGTGGAGGCAACAGACCCTGAGGCACGCTGCTGAGGGCCCGGCTGCGGCGACCACTACTCACGAGGTAAATAGAAAAATACCACATTGAAGAAAAAAAAAAAAAAAAAAAAAATTGAGAATTTTTTTTTTTAGAGTTTTTTCAACTTAAACTATTGGAAATATGCACCAAGTATCGAATTTAGCCAGTGACTGATACTACATTGTTTTAGTTTTTTTACTGGACGTAATAGTCGAGGTATTCAGCTACTGAGGTGCTGGAGCTCCTGATGACCAGACACCGTGGGCGGTGCTGCGGGCAAGACTCGAGGCTCAGGGAAGCTGCAAGGATTAGTTCTGTTAACATTTGGATGGGTGGCGATGTTACAATACTCCCGGTCAGGATATATCCGCCAACAACTTCAAAACAGTAAAATGGAGAGTTTGCGCGCATAAATGTTGCTGACAAGACTAGTGATATTTAAAAAAAATATTTTTTACACCTGCCTAATGAGCGAGTGTGGGAATGAGGCCCGCAAAATATTTGTACAAAACGAATATGCCGATAAATAATAGAAACTGAAGCACCTCAAGATAATAGAGTGAATCGGTGAAATTAGAAAATAATGCAATATTGTTTAGGTCCTCGCCGTGCTGCGGGGGTGCGGCCATCGGGGCTGCCTGGCATTGTTCGGTGGCCATCACGTGTGTACATTATTTCTGCTGCCAGCCGCCCGGCCCGCCTCCGTGGCTGCTCCCCGCTGGCCCTACGTGTTTGTGGTTCCTTCCTCTCCTGCCTCCCCTCCTCCGGCAGGCACAGCACCTGCACTGTTTTCATTCGCAGAGGTTAAACACGTCCGCCATGCTAATTGCCCCCTTTTGTGGAGGTCTGCTCACCTGAAGTATACAAGTCGGTAGAGCTGATTATACGTCGGGGCGCGTGGCGAGAAAAATAGTGCGGCAACGTGACCTGCGGGGACCATTGCGACTGGGGTCCGCCGCCGCCCTTCAGGAGACCTAAAACGCTGCCTTGCGTATGAGTCGCTTTGGGTGAGGCTGCCACATTGTATGGCGGAGACTCCTCATAGGGTGATGCATATACGCACGTATGTGTGTGTGTGTGTGTGTATATATATATATATATATATATATATATATATATATATATATATATATATATATATATATATATATATATATATATATATATATATATACATACCAACATTGTCCTGTGAGGATGTGTGGATTGGTTGCCGGCAAGACAGGTAACTGAGCGTTGCGGACACCTACGTGTAGAAAAAGCAGCGAACCGGTGTTTGCCGAGGTGGTTATAAATGTTAGTAACGGAATATGTAGTGACTCGTATAAAGGTGTGGCGGCCGTGCCTGACGGAGGCCTGAAGGAGGGGCGGGGCAGGAGGCGGAAAGGCTGAAAACGAGACAAGAAAGGGTGCGAGAAATGGGGAGAAGGAGCATCAGTAGTGAAGTAAAATTACTTACTATAGCTTTCTATACTCAGTTGCAGGACACATGCAATGGGCCGCAAGTCTTATAAACAGGATCACCACCGCTTGAAACTATATATTAAAAAAAGCTACCCTCGTGCAAAGCGCCGCCAGTCTCGCTTCAAAGCACTTGAAATATTTATTATCCTTCATCGAACATCACAACTCATATCTTAACAGCCTTCGTCATCATATGAGTTTGCTGCCCTTTTCTTATAATTACTTAATTCTGCGAGTATACACAATTATTACTGACTTTATAACTTTATAACTATTTATCTTTTACTAATCTAACACGAAAATGCAAAATTGAGTCTAAAATCTTGTTAGTTTCTGGATTTCTCCAATAATTTGAGAAATTGTTCAAGTTGCAATAATGCCCTGTCTTAACGCTGACTAATACGGGAACGGAAACTCGAAATTCCATGAGATTTACTATATGACAGTCGGGCAGTGAAGTGCTGCGTTTGTCGACAATGATGGAGAGAGGGTGTGGCGCGGGCAGGTAGGAAGGGCGGGAGGGGCGGAGAAAGGAGGAAAAGAGAGGAACATGCTGCCGAGAGGGAGGGAAGGGGCAAAGTGCTGAGGGCCACGGAGGTTGAGGGCAAGGTGGGAGAGGGCAGAAGGGTCGAAGGAAAAGAGAGAAAATGAGGAAAGGGGAAGAACACCAAGCTAATGTTCACCTGCAGGCAATGACCCGACAAGACATTCTTATTTACTGTCACTTTTGAAGCATCGGCACACCTTTCATGTTCTTGGTCTGTCATTACTGAGGCAACTACAGTATTATTACTTCTCTAATGTGTTTCAGCAAGTTAAAGCACCCCCAGCCTCTTTGTTTTACGCTGAGGCTCTCCCCAATCTCCTGTCTGTTATGAGAAACACTCCCAGCAGACCAGGAACAGGGACCATCCATAAGGCCACACACAGCATACAGAACCTCACCTCCAGCAACACCCACCTCACCGACATTTACCTTCTGGTGGGCAGCGGCGTCGAGCACAACATGACGGAACTCAATTAGGTATGTCAAATGCAGGTTTTACAATCATCGACATCGACCAAATGACACGGCCGGCAGCCCCCCTTCCCCCTCCCCCAGGCACCGAGGACCCGCAGCGCAGGACACGTTATCATGTCCGTGGTTCTGTAAGATGGCATTTGCGATCACTAAATCAGTGACAAAGTAATGGCAATGAGAAATTCCGTGTTTTTGCCAATCTTATCAGTGCAAACATAGTCTTCATGCACCATTTACAAAGGCTTATTGGAAGTGGCAGAGGAGGCGATCAGAATGGCAAAATCTCAATAATAAATATCGATATAATTGGAAGACTATCGGTGCCGCGAAATGAACTGAAAATACTGAATACTCGATAATCTGCGATTCGGAAAGATCCAAAGACATCAAAATATTTTAACAGATCAGCTTAGGTTTAACATGTTGATTACGGCCGAGAACAGGGCTGGTTTGCGCAGAATTAGGAACCAGCATATACCGCTTGGTCAGATGAGGCTCCCAGTCCTATAATCATGCCGCGTGAAGCCGCAGCTCCTGGCCAGGGCGGAGGGACGCCTGAGTGGCTCTCCTCAGCTGATTCGACGGTGCACCTGACGTCACTTTTTACCCGGACGAACGATGCAATTACAAATTCAGACCATGACGGGATACGGTGCGCTCCGTCCAGTTATCGCCTCTAATCACGGTGATTGCGAGATGTTGATTTTCTCTGGACAAATAAATTCCCTTCCGTTGGTGCTGAACATACCGCCGCCGCCGTCCAGGTGCAGCTTGGGCGCCGACACCTGCACCGCCGCCCTCACGACACCCGCCCCGACCACCACGAAGACCAGGGGTTCAAGAGGGTCCACAAATGAATAAATAATCAAACCGATGATTGAATAAATAAGCAAAGAAGGAATAACTGTTTACTTGAATGTGCGCCTCCTTGGTGCAGTGGTTAGCGTGGTTAGCTATGAATCCACCGGCCTTAGTTCCAAGCCCGGCCATGGCAGTCGGCGTGCAGCTCAACAAGCAGTTCATCATCTTTTCTGAGCGTCAATAAATAAGCACCTGGGGAAGCCTGGAGAAGGTAAGCTGTGGTAACTCGAATGTCACACTGGCCGTGTGTCCCGGGGTAATGAATTCTCACCCACTGAAGCCTTAAGGGCCACTGCGATAGAACTGAGGCCAGGCTTAGCTATAGCAGATGCCCCCGACTTAACTTTACATAACTGTACGAATAATAAAAATAATTTACAGATAATTAGTTGTATGTATGAATAGATAAAGAAATTAATGAAATTATATAGATAAGCGTATACAAACAAATTAAAAATACAAAGAAAAACAATTGCAACAAACGACGTAGAGAGAGAGAGAGAGAGAGAGAGAGAGAGAGAGAGAGAGAGAGAGAGAGAGAGAGAGAGAGAGAGAGAGAGAGAGAGAGAGAGAGAGAGAGAGAGAGAGAGAGAGAGAGAGAGAGAGAGAGAGAGAGAGAGAGAGAGAGAGAGAGAGAGGATAACTATAATGCACAATACGAACTGTGTGTGTGTGAGTGTGTGTGTGTGTGTGTGTGTGTGTGTGTGAGCGCGCGCACCCTCAGCGGCCGTACATCACAGAGTGGTGTGTGTTCTTGGCGCGGCTGTGTACGTCCGTGTCTGGCGGTGAGGCTGGCGTGCATGTGGGGGCACAAATTCCTCTCCAACAGGGCGGGAATCATGGGCGAGGGGACGGCTGGCCTGCTTGTTGCGCGGGCGAGTTATTTTATGGCAGTGTTGGTGTTAGCGGTTGTGGAGGTGTGGTGTGTAATGGCGCAGGATTAGTGTTGTTAGTGCATGTAGTTGGCGGTGGCTGTGGGGTAAGTGGCAGGGTTCATATGAAAGGCGGCGGGGATCTGTAGTGTGAAGGACGGCAGACAGAGGGGAATGGAGGAGGGGGCGGGGAAAGATGGAGGACGGCTGGGGATGGTGGAGGTGGAGGTGGCTGGTAAAGGTTGTGGTGGGGTGGTTTGGGGTGGTGGGTGGAGTTCTGGGTTAGTAACGGTTTGGTTAGGTGTCAGGTGTGGACGGAGGGGTGTTTGGAGGATCAGTACAGAATAATCCTATAATAAAATTCGTAAAAGCACGTTGTGTACAAGTACGTAATGTTCAATCAAGGATTATAAGTTTATACGAACACACACACACACACACACACACACACACACACACACACACACACACACACACACACACACACACACACACCAAGAGTTGAGGCTTGAGAAAGCTTCCTGGTGCTGGCAAGTTGACAGACAATCCTGCACAAGATAATTCCGTATCAGCTTTCACCATTTTTTCCCACGGAGTAACCTCCCCAGTAATTACTAGACACTTGGCGTGTTTGTAAGGTCGGGGGGAAAAAAGAACTCTTAAATCGGAGTTTTTACACACGGAAAAAATTCTGCAAGTAATATCTTTCTGATTTATCGTAACTCTGACCCGCGGAGATCGGCACTCCTGAGGGTGTTGCTGCCGATTAGCCGACCAGGTAAGTATGTACGAGGAGTCACAAAAACGCACTGAAAAAGAAGGAAAAAAAAACATTACTTGCAACTTTCGCTACAAATAAGCTCGCGCAGTTATAAATGATATCGCTGAAATTTGCTGAGAAAGGAATATTGTAACCTCTCAGACCAAGTTGATTCATTATGGTGCCTCGGTACAATAGGAAACGGGAAACTCAAATAACGCTTAGAAAATCCTAAATAAAACTATACAGGAAAGCATTTACGAAGCCAAAGATTTAGTAAGCCGAGCCTCGGTACACTAGCAAACAAGGGAAATCAAATAACGTTAACAAAGCAAATCGCACTAGGAATGTAAAAAAAGGAGAAAACCGGGAAAGCCAATATTAACATCAAGAAAATCCAAAAAAATATGAGGAAAGCATTTATGAAGGAGTGGATTCAGTGGGCCTCGGAAAAAAGGGGAAAGCAGATAGCGTGTGAAAAAAGAACAAGTGTCAGGGGAACATTTTACATACTTATTCATTATTATTTTCGGCCTATTCTTAAGAAGCAAGGAAGAGGCCTCAACGTCAACCCAGCCAGGCCAAGTTTCTCATAAATGTCGTACGAGTAATATTGATGAGTCCTCTTTATATATCCTGCCTCCATCATCACCAGCATCACAACCACTACCACCACCACCACCACCACCATTACCACCACCACCACCATCACTACCATCATCACCACCACTACCACCAACCACCACCACTATTACTGCTACCACCACTACTGTACTTTTATAATGAAGGTTGGTAATGATGTCAGTGATAATATGATGATGATGATGATGACGGCAATAATGATGATGATGATGTTGAAGGTCATTGTTCTCTTCTTCTTCTTTTTCTTCTCCACTCTTTTCATCATTCTTATAATCTAATGTTCAAAAAGATTACATTACATATAAACACACTCACTCATTCACACACACACACACACACTCACACCCACACACACACACACCACATCCACCACATCCACCACCTCCACCACCTCCACTTCCACCTCCTTAGTAACCACATCACGCTCGGAAATATTCAACAGATAACACCCCATCCTTTGATAAGTAATAACCGACAGGGAGACATATGACAAGGAGGAGGAAGCGGAGGAGGAGGAGGAGGAGGAGGACGAAGAAAACTTTAACGGTAATCTGCACTACACTGACCTTTCTCGTTTTCCCCGTTATCACATTGGACATTTACTATACATATTATTATCATTATTATTAGTACTATCATTATTATTATTATCAGAGGCAGAGCAGGTAGGGAGGGAGGAGTGCGGACGCTATAAGCTACCTGTTCAGCAGCCCCTAAACACCTGAGATGCCGTGAAAGAGAAAACGAAAGTGAAAGCGATGATATATATATAGAATGAGGACAATATAACTTAGACAATTGATATGGAGGGACAGAGGGGTAGGGTAATATATATCTTAAAGGAGACGTAAAGAAACATAGATAAGGAAAAAAACAACCAGAGAGAGAGAGAGAGAGAGAGAGAGAGAGAGAGAGAGAGAGAGAGAGAGAGCGCCCACTCCGCCATATCTCCATCTATCACAAGAACAGTGGCCAACAGAGAAAGCCTCGTGTCACCCCGGCTGCTCTTTTCTACCCTTGCTTAATATCGATAGCATGATCTTTCTTTTTTACCTTCCTTGTTCCTCTTCTCATCCTTCCTTCTCCTTCTCTTCCTTCTCTTCCTCTGAGCGTCAATGAAGTGAGTCTCTTCTCGCCTGAGCTTAATTAAAGAGTGGTGTCGATGGTATCAGCAGGCGGCCAAAAAAAGGGGCCCGTACCTGTGTGTGTGTGTGTGTGTGTGTGTGTGTGTGTGTGTGTGTGTGTGTGTGTGTGTTGCGTGAAAGGAGACATGGAGGTATCTTTGACGGGGATTTTTATCTCTCTGATATTTATGTACACGCTAAAATACTATATACAGTTTAGGTGATGCTCAGTTAGTACATTTGCGTCATGGTATATTTTCCTTTATCGCAGTTTTGACATTCAGTGAGACTACTAAAAGATTCTGATTGCTCCTTTGCATTCAACACCCAAACACTGGTTCTTTCTCTTCTTCTCCTCTTCTTCTCTTATCTCTCTCCTCTTCTCTCTCATTTTCCTCCTCCCAATTCTCCTGTTCGTCTCTCTTTCTTTGTCTTCTTGCTCTGTTGTTCTTTTTCTTCCTTGTTTGTCTTTTTTTTTTCTTCAGTTCGCCCATCCATTCACTCGTTCTTGCGTCCTTCCTTCCTTTCTTCCTTCTTTCCGTTGTTCCTCTTCTTTTCCTTTCCTCACCCTACTCTTTTTCTCATTTTCTTTTTCTTCCTTGCATCCTTCTGTTCCTCTTCTTTCATCTTTTTTTTTCATTTTTTAGCGCCTTTTCCTTTTCTTCCGCTCTTTTTTATTCTTCCTCTTCCTTTCCTCACTCTACTCTTTTACTTCCTTGCATCCATTCCTTCCTCCTCTCTCATCATCTTTTTCGTATTTGACCGCCTCTACTTTTCTTCTTCCTCCTCTTCCTCTTCGAAACCCACGTCTCCCTTCCCTCCTTCCTCTCCTTCATCCCCCTACACGCCTCCCTGCCTCACGAGTCTTAATGGCGTCTAATATTTCACTAACCTTCACATTCTCCTTAGGTCAGGCTCTCTCTACCTTATCCCTTGCCTCGTGTGACCGCTCGCCCCCCGACCTCCGCTAATACTTCTCTCCACGCTTCTTTTATTTCCATCTTGCTGTCTCCTCCTCCTCCATTCCCTTCCTTATCCGCTGTACATCTATACCTCTCTCTCCCTACTCCTCTCTTTCCTTTTTTTCTTTGTACAGTTAGACGTCTTCTTATTTCCTAGTTTCATTGTGTCTGTTTGAGTTACCTTTTCTATCGTTTTTTGTTGCTTATATGCACTGTCATCCCCTTTGTTATATAGTCATCATCTTCGTTTCAGCGTTTTTTCTTCAGCATTGTTCTTTTCCTGGTATGTATAGTTCATTGTTTTCTTTATTATGATCTCCACACTGGTTTCTGTTGTCTTGTATTGCTTCATTATATAGCTCAATGTTGCTGTGGTTCTATTCCCAATCATTCCCTTCTCTGTGTTACTTTTACGAGGCATGTTTCAACGGTTCTCCTTTGATTACTTCGTTACTGTATACGTGGAGCCTCTTCGACGTCCAACCACCCTTATTCTGATCCTTCTTCCCTCCCTTTCGCGTCACATTCTCATCCCACGCCCTCCTCCATAGTCTCAATTCTGGCTGCCATTAAATTTACCTCTCCTCGTGTTCTCCCGCCCACTCCGCCTCCTCTAACGTCACTGCTCCTCCCTCTGGCTTTCAACTCCCTTCCTCGACCCTCCCATCCAGCCCTCATACCCATATCACACCCTGACCCCCCCGCCTTGCCATTACTCCTCCCGTCCTTCATCCTGGATCACACTCTGCCCCTCCCGCCCTCTACGTGTTCCTCCGACTCTGAACCCGCCTTTCGCTCCTCATCCTCGCATCACCTCCTGCTCCTTCCCGCCCTCCCGGTGCTCCCAATACCTCGTGACGCCGCTCGGATCTCAGCCTCGCTCGTGGAGGCTTACGATGGTTGGCAATCAGCTGAGCCACACACCGCCGCCCCCCTGATGGCCCCACATCCGTCTGGCTCAGTGCTCACGCTAAGACGGACCCGAGAAGCGGCTTTGGCCCTGCCCTTTGTGTCCTGTTCACGCAGCCTCACAAAGAAACGCTCGCACACTCACGCACGCCGCCCTGAACCTGCGTGCACGTCTGACATATAGGTGTACACACTCAAAACACACGCACACACATACACACAATAAAGAAAAAAAGAAAAGAGCGGTGGTTGCGTGGAAGAGATACAAGGAAAATGTTGTGATGTTAGTGTCAAACAGTTTCAGTAAAGACTCGACAATTATAGAAACGAGTAGAGCTCAGGCCCAATATACTAAAACTGCTTAAAAAAACTACACACACACACACACACACACACACACACACACACACACCAAGGGCCATTAAAAAATCTCCCCCATGCCTAGGCCCGCTAAAACACACCGTCGATACTAATTTATTGCCCTCGTGCTATCGTGCATTTTCCTGCGCCGTTTTCAGCGTCAGGAGGGGCTGCGCCGCCTCCCGCCCCGGTGGTGACACAGCCGAGGTGTTGCTCTCCTCCCCACAAGGAAATTAATGGCTGAATTTTGTTTTGGGGGGCGTACAGTGACTGAAACCGTTCATTAAAATTTCAAATGCAAACTTCATGATTTGCTTAAAGTGTACAAGACTTGAATTGGGATAGCTCTCTCTCTCTCTCCAATGTTTTAATTAAACCGAAAATGCTGGGAATAAATATGGAATCAGAAAAGACTTCCTGTCCTTCCTTTTAGTCATTCTCCCCTGCCTCGCCCTACTGCTTGCTAATACGTCTCCCTCACTCACCCAGGGCCCTGCTTGACCCCTGCAGACGGCCTCACCTGCCTCCTGACCCGCCGCCTTAATATAGATCGGAGCTATTTCTCGGCGTCGGTACATGTCCTCTGTCTCCTTACTGTCGGAGGCACGGGCGTGGAGGCATATAGGGAGGATGAAGATTCGGATCCTCCTCCTCCTCTTCCTCTTCCTCCTCTTCACCCCTCTCCCGCCACGATATAAGGGAAGAACTTCATTAGCATACAAACATTACCTTCATTAATCGTTCGCAATGCTGCATCAAAGCAATACCACTCAAGCATTTCGAAGCCATTGAGTCAGGTCCCCGGAGCACCGCAGTAACAAAGGAGGATCGTAAACCTTCTTCCTGACGCAAGAGTCCGCGAGAAAAGTTCAAGGATTTAAACGGCCGAGTGTATTCAAAGCTGATACAAAATATATATCATTAAGGGGTGTGGGTGTTGGTGATGACGAGGAGGGACGTGTGTGTGAGTGTGTGGAGGGGTGGGGGATGGTGAGGAGGGGTGGGTAAGGGGGGTGAGGGGTGAGGGATTTGTGGGTCGTTAGGGGTTGAATATGGAAACAACACGAGCCATTGTCGGGTTTTGCATCGCCCTAGAAATGGAGAGTATGGAGTGGTGAGGGAGGGACGGGAGGGTGAGGCAGGAGGAAGAGGGGAGGGGAGTTTGGAGGAAAGACAGGCCGCGGATAGAGACGCGTGCAGGCAATCATTAAGGCTTATTACAGGCCATTCACAGCGATCAGAGGGGCGGAGGAGGAAACTAAAGCAAGGTGCCAGTCCTCGCTCCTTTGCCGCGCTCGACGAGATCCGTTCGGTGAATCGCTCCCTGATAAGCCTTAACAACCCTCCGCCGGCGCTGATTGTCATGATCATGATGTCTTAGTTTACACAGAGCATTGGAAACGTTTGTATTGCTGAACCTCAAAGGGTCTCGACATTTAAAAGAAGTGCTACGGGATTCCAACGCTCGCATTATTATAGTGCGGCGAGAGCTGGCGCCATGAACCCTGTGACTTAAAGAGCTTAATTTGTGAGTACATCTCTCTCTCTCCATAATTCTTTCGCCTCACTACGGTGCCTATTCCTCATCCCTTTAGTTATATTTGCACCTTTGTCATCGTTCATCTCATCGTGCCATTCTCCTTGTCAACAACCCTCCTTCATGGCTATCCCTTCGTCGACACAGGCGCTGCACAGTGCTACACCCTTGCCACAGGTACACGCTTTCCCTGGTGTTGGGTGTGTGCTTCTTGACAGATAACCGGCTGTTGCAGAGTAAAGCGAAAACACAAAATAACCTATACAGAGGAGGGCCAAATGCGGTAGTCAATTAGAAGTATGTATCAACAATTTTAGAGCAGTTCTTTTTTCCGCAAAATAATATAATCAAAAGCTATATGAGAACAAATCAAGGAAAACATTTCGAAGAAATTTAGCTAAATCAGGTTCATGCGTTGGCGTGGACGCGCAAGTGTGACTGATCCTGTGGGTGTGATAAGTAGGGCAGCTCAGGCTCGGACTGTATGTTTTCTCTGAGGCTCTGAGGAATGATAAAAATCTCCTGGTCAACTGCTCCTGCATCAAGGGAACCACTAGAGTGTGTGTGCGTGTGCGTGTGTGTGTGTGTGTGTGTGTGTGTGTGTGTGTGTGTGTGTGTGTGTGTGGTGTGGTGTGGTGTGGTGTGTGGTGTGTGTGTGTGTGTGTGTGTGTGTGTGTATGTGTGTGTGTTTGACCAGAGTGGCAATCACTGTCTGTTTCTGTTACTAAACATTAACTGTCCTTTCTGGCCATCACCAAATCGCTTCATATCTTTAGTTTGCCAAATTATGCTACTTTGACTCGCATGATATTCTTATAGTCTTAAATGAGAGAGAAGGTTCCGGGAGGCAAATTCAGGAGCAAAATCTGTTACTTCTTCATGTTGAGACCGAGCAATCCATTGAGTGAAGCTTGTTAACGGGCCTCATATTGCAAGTTCAACCCGTTTATTGGTTTAGTTTAATTTTAATGGAGTCGAATCAAGCCAGCTGCTTCCTAAACTTTCACCTTCTAACAGACCGCTTTCAGTTCTTGACATTCTGCCACAGTACCATTTTCTTGCCGCCTCCTGCCACTGATTTCACTGTATTTCCAGAACGTGCTCCGTGCTGCCTCCTGTCCCCGGCGAAGCAATGCATAGCTTTCTACTCTCTCTTGCCGTCATCCTGTTCGTCCTCTCCACTATTGCAGGAGACAACTTGAATGTTATCCATATCAAATCATTTGCTGGCAAAGTATAATATTCTTGGTGAGCCGCTTTCCTTAGATTATCACACAAACTCTGCCGATATGGTCACAGAAATACCTGAAAATAAACTATGTGCCATTTAACCTTTATATTTCGATTACGATTAAGAATTTAGAAAATGATCTATTTTTCCACACTTTTTTAATAATTTGCTTATAAACGTACTATAAATATATACACGTACTAGGAACATTCGTCTCAAAGCCAATTCACGTTCTTTTGGACACTTTTTCTGGTGGTGTTTTGCGTGTGCCGCCATCGACTACGAACATTTGACTTGAATGCAGCTAAAACAGTGGATGGAGGACAATTAGGATTACCAGTTAACTGAGAAAACAGCAAGAACAACAGCAACAGTAAAGCCAGCGGCGGTGACGGTGTAATGGCATGATGGCTGTCATCTCGGTGATACAGTACAAGTGCGTGCAGCAACTAACAAAATTAAAGAACTGCTGACGTGCTTCATAAAGGAATATACTGTTATTATAAAGCACATACAATACTCACCAGCAAAGCACAGCCGAGTCGTCAGTGCTCTTGCCCCGGAATCATCAGCAGTGCCTCTGACTCTCCTCCTGAAGTAAAAGAAAACAAGGAGCATTATGACGCCAGTTTACTGAAAATATTAATTCACAGAAAAAAAAAAGCTAAATGAAAATGGAGCTGCCGGAAGTCTCTTAAATGAAACATCATCGGGTGGTAAACACACACACACACACACACACCAATAGAAGCAGGCAGCATAAGCAATACTGTCTGGAGCAGGATGCAGAGCAGCCCTGTAAGCCGACACGAAACCTTTCAGAGCGAGCAGAGAACAGTTCCTGCGCACACATGAAGAAGGAAAAATTACTGATGTACCAAAAATCTTACGGAAAACGAAAGCAGACGCAACGTTAAATCGGCAACATTTTACAACACCTCTAAACCTTCCCACGCCGCCGCTGAACCGCTGAACTGTTTATCACTCATCACGGCCAGCCGACACCTGTAACATACTGGCGCCGGTGTCCCGCGCTGAAATTACCGTCATTACTGTGACGACGAATTGATCATTTTCCCCCCGTGGTAAACTATATTTTTTCTTTTTTCTAGAAAGCTACTTTTTCTTAATAAAATCATACCGTTACGTGCAGAATTTTACGCTTATAATAATAGGCAATATTTATATGCTTTCCATTGCAGACAGTTAAGTGGTTGACATAAGCATGATCTAAAATGGAGTCAGAAGACGTTTAAATATTTTTTTTAAACAAACAAACAAACACCACTCGCCCCTCTCATCCCCGTCACAACAAACAAACAAACAAACAAACAAAAAGTGAGGCGCAAGAGTCATCTGTCGCAGGGTTACTGAACTATTATTTTCACTTGTTTTTATCCAGAGCGTCTGCGTTTTGTTCTGAATTCACTCCCCAAAAGGACACGCTTAAAAGGCTGCACATGTGAGAAGTAGGAGGGTGGGGATGAGGATGAGGAAGATGATGATGATGAGGAGGAGGAGAGAGTGGGGGAGGGAGGTGGAGAGGGAGAGTCAGAGGGCGATGAATATGAAAATGAAGAAAGGAGAGGTTGAGAAAGGAGGAAAGGAGAGATAGTGAGGGAGGTGATGATGAAAATAAGGAAGAAAATAAGAAAATAATAGATAAAAAGAATAATAAAGGGAAGCAAGAGGAGGAGGAGGAGGACGAAAAAGAGGAAGTACAGAGTGAGCAGGAATTAAGTCTTGCAAGTAGATAACGAAAATGAGGACAAACAAAAACAGCAGAACAAAAACATTAAAACCCGAAATGGAGATCAAGGACAATTAAAAGAAAAAAAGCAAATACAAGAAGAAAAGACTTTAAGATGTAAACACGCCCTCCCTCCCCCAAAAAAAGGCAAACAGTAAGACAATGGTAGACACGACTCCATTCATAATTAACTACCCCGGAACAGACAAACACCCACATGGAAGAAAGTTTACATCTCAGGTCAAGGGGAACAACACGAGACGAACAGAGACAATGCATGATGGGGGTCGAAGAGGTGACATGACCTGCCTGATTAAAGTCACGTTGTAGCAGCCTTGTTTATTTTCCTCTCTACACGTATTGAGGTTATATTCAAAGCATCAGGCTGGTTAGGGAGAGGTTGGGTCAGTGTGATGAGAGGAGCTACTGCCTCGGGGTGCTCGTGTGGGGGAATAGCAAGAAAAATCGAAGAGGTGGAACGAAAAGTTAGACAAGAAATGAAGTGACAGGTTTGAGAAAGTATCAAGGAAGTTGAAAAAGATAATTAAAAAGTGAATTTGTGTGGATGACAGACAGGAGCAAAATTAAATAAAGCGTTTTGTGAGGAATATAACACGTAGAATAAGAAATAAAAAAGGGAGGGAGTAGAAATGAGAGATGTATGAAAAAAAAAATCTTGGGGGAGGGATTAAAAAAATAAATAAATAAGTTGAAAGCGAAAGATGAGGTAAAATAAGAAGTAGAAAAATGGGAAGGACCAGAGTTGGGAGATGTATGTAGAAAATGACTTTGGGGAGGAGTAAAAAATATTATAAAAGTTAGAAGCAAAAGAAATCAAGAAAGTAGGAAACTGCCAAGCAAAAACTATATGCCACAAGAACAGGAGAAAAAGAGGTGAGAGAGAGAGGGAGAGAAAGGTGAACAACAAAAACAACAAAAAATGAATAAAAAAACTAAAGGAAAAAAATGCGGTCTCAAAAGTATGACAAGCAAATAAGAACATGAAGATAAAGAGGAGTGGAGGAGTGAAGGGGTGGAGACAAAAAAAGTGTTAACAAAGAAATTAAGAGAAGAGTGGAGAAACATAATACAATAGGTGCCGAGGAAAAAAAAAAACATGATAAAAGAAGTAGAGAGGGGAAAAGAGAGAGGGAGAGAGAGAGAGGAACAAGAGAGAAAGGAGTAATTGTTCCCACGCCCAAGCTTGATGGTGTGCCTGTCTTCTCTCTCTTTGCAGAACAGGATTTCCCGGGCATCATGACGGACCGCTCACCCTAATCACCGTTCCCTCAAGCAAGTCATATTTCACTTTCGAGGCAACCGGCGAGGCGCAGTTCGAGAAAGACGAGTAGCCAGTCCAGCCAAGTCGGGAGCTCCCACAAGCGCATGGACATAAATTTAACTTTCGTCTTGTGAATTAATTAAGCGAGAGGCAACATTAAAAGAACCTGTTGGGTACTATGGCCGAGGACATTCATCATTCACCTCTGATTGGGCAGGACTTCAAGTGACGTCACGGGATTGATTAAACTGATTGGCCTGCCGGACGTTCCTGAGATAAAACACACACACACACACACACACACACACACACACACACACACACACACACACACAAACAAAAACACTTCAAAAAAACACTTCTCGCCCTGTCTGTTTGATAAAATGTCCGTCTTCACTCTCTCTCTCTCTCTCTCGTCAAGTCACAGGTTCCGGAGGTGGTTGACGACAGGTGAAACAGAGGCGTGCACTTTCTAGCTCCTGAAAAATCCCTGCATCACTGGGGGAACTAAAGGCCTGGTCGTGGGAGAACGCCCGGCCACCTCGCTCCCACGTCACCCTCCGCCCGCCCACCGCTGAGGCGCCTCTGTGCACGCCTGTCAGTCTCTCTGGTTCGGTGACGCGAATGACACGGTTCCTGTATTGTCTCCCTTTCTTCCATTTTAGGGCCTCGCCTGAATATGAAGGCCAGTCGGAGCAGATGCCGGGCCGGTCGACGTAACAGTGCTGGCCATGGGATGTGATGTCCATTAACGTGTGTGTGGGGGGTGGGGAGGAGAGGGAGAGGGAGCGAGAGCGAGAGAGAGAGAGAGAGAGAGAGAGAGAGAGAGAGAGAGAGAGAGAGAGAGAGAGAGAGAGAGAGAGAGAGAGAGAGAGAGAGAGAGAGAGAGAGAGTTATTGTTTATTTAAGACTACCCAAGAACTGAATAATCGTGTTTTTTCCACATTTCGGAGAGAAACGGACGGGGCAACACAAACTGGAGGAGGAGGAGGAGCGACAGGAGCAGCCCCCCACCGCGACATCGACATGGGGTCTCCGGCGATGACCACGACCCGGCCAGAGATCCAACGTCGTTTTTGCCAAGAGTTCCAGCGTTCTTATTCAAAGGTTCAGTCACGGCGAAAGCTTCAGTGACTCCTTTGTGAGTGAATCGGTCCCTTAAAGTATAAAGTGTGTATAGCGTTGCATTCTTCCCTTTTCTGTGACTTCTTTGCTAATTCTCTTCGTATAGAATAGAGAAGTGGAAAGGAAAGCGTGGCTGAGAGGGTATAGAAGAGGTGATGCATCTATGGAACCTGATACAGACTCTTTCAGCACTTCTGTATAACGGGAGATTAAGTACAGAGAGGATATTACAGGTAGAAGTACAGGAACGGCATTGAGTCTTAACGCTAATAGGACTGCGTAAATAGTCAACCTCTTTTAATATCCACAAATATTTGGATGATGAGGAAGGTCAGAAAAATGAGAACGACCTTGATTTCAGCAGCGACAGGAAGGGAAGGAGTGAAAGCTGTCAAGTTTTCCAGCACCATACGGGAGCTGACGATGGCAAGGAGGGTCAGAAGGAGGAGGAGAGCGGCCTTGATTCCAACGCCTAAAGAACTGCAAGGACGGCGTGTGTCAGCTTCTGTAAGAGGAAGGATGGGAGGCAATTCATCGCGGTCTGTTCAGGTCGAGTTGATGGATAAGCTCCTTCCTCCGCCCCTGTTCTGATGAAAGTCACTCTGCAACTTGATGAATAAGCTTGGCGCCTTTCACTCCTCCTCCTTCTCTTCCTCTTCATCTTCCTCCTCCTCTTCCTCTCTCTTTCTTCTTCTTCTCTTTCTCTTTCTCTTCTTCTTCCTTCTCTTACCCTCCTCTTCCTCGGCCTCTTTTCCTCTTCTTCCTCCTCCTCCGCCTCCTCCTTTTCTTTCATGCAATTGGTAGAGTCATTTGCTTGGTGAAAAACTCGCCGACCACTGTTTTGCCGCCGACTTAATTTTAGTACAAAGTCAATTAAAAGAGATCAGCGTAAAAAATCGAGACAGATCAACGCCCTGGCTGTGTTGCAAAGTAGTGCTTACCGCGAGGGGGCGCCAGGCAGAGAGTCAGGATTTGAGTATTGCGCCAGGAGGGGACAATCTAAGTGGTCTTTAACGATGTAGACGCCATAAAATTCATTCTAATAGACCAGCGTAATAAAAGAGAAAGAGAAGACCGACGCCCCGGCAATGTAGTGGTTAGTGCAATTGTCATTCAGGATCGGAGTGTTAAGCCGGGCGCAGACAATCTAGGTGGGCTTTTTATGCTGTAGCACCTGTTCTCTTGGCCGGGGAACAGACGCGGATGAGAGCTGAGGAACTATGAACTCGCCCTCCAGCAAAAGGCGTAACGGAGGAATAAATGGAAGGTGGTGATGAGCCTGGCACGCGAGTTTCAGACCCAACCGCCACGGGGCCCTCGGCTTTAAACCCTCGCTGCCCAAATCCTCCTTTTTTGTGGCCATTCCTCTCCCCTGTACCTTACACGTTAAGGTCAGTGGTAAAAGATCACAGAAACTGAACTTTTGTGACCTCGTGACAATTCATTTTTTTTCTCTTTCAACAGTAAATGGAAACAATGAAATCAACCACGGAATTAAGTCTTTATATTCCCCGTTCTTTTCTTACCTTTTTTTCTTTATTTCCTAAACATCTAAACGGTTCAACAATTCTTTTCCCTTCTATCCAAATCCGACTTCCTTCTCATAATCTTTTTATTTCATCTATTCAACTACTTGCTCTTCTTCACATTCACACCGTTAATTAAATCGCTATTCTCTCCTTCCTGTTATCCTTTTCCCTTCCTCAGCGACTTGATGAATAAGCTTGGCTCCTTTCACTCTTCCTTCTCTTTCTCTTCATCTTCCTCCTCCTTTTCCTTTCTCTTTATTCCTTTTTTCTCTCTCTTTCTCCTCAATAAACTTTCCCGTCCAACATTCTTCCCAATCGATCTAACACCAAATTAATTCTCATTACCTATTTTGCAACAATTACGATACATTTTCCTTCCTGCCACACGCACACCCTAACCATTCTCATCTTTTCCTGTCATATCAAACACACTCTGTAAGCTTTTTCATCAAACGTCCTCCAGATCATCATCATGCAAAAACTTTTCCACCTAAGTCACACCCACTCCTCAACCCTCCCCCCAGACCTCGCCGGATACAAGTCACGGTGCTTAAACAGTTCCTCGCGCCTGGCATGCAGTCCCCGCCATGAAGGTTCCATTAATCATACACAAATACCGCTCAAGGTTTCCCAGTCAGGGGCACCGGAGACAGACCCTTTTTCGCCCTCCGTACAAGCTAATGTCATCCTGTCGCCTCGTCCAGTCAGGCTTAGTCAGGATAGTGTTCGGGTTCACGCTCAACGGGCTGATGGATGACCGTGTGTGGGGGTGGGGGTGGGGGGGATCGTGTGTGTGTGTGTGTGTGTGTGTGTGTGTGTGTGTGTGTGTGTGTGTCCTTCACCTTCACCCCTGATCCAAGTGACGCGTTCCTGATCCATCATGACCTTCTCGGCGTCTCATCTTACTGGTTTTCTTTCTTGGACGATTTTCTTACAGTCCTTCAATCTTACTGGGCTTCTCCATTAATGATTTTCCTCCTATTGGCTTATATGATACTTGTCTTCCATCTTTGGGGTCTTGTATCTTAATAACCTTTCATAATTATCCTCCATATTGGTCTCCTATCTATCATTATTGCTGGTCTTATATCTTACTGGTCATTCTTTTCCGGCCACCTTTCTTTCTCATCCTTTTCCTTTCTTCCTGGTCTTCTTCTTGTTGGCATTCAATCTTACTAGTTTTCTATCTTACTGGTTTTACTGACGTACTTTAAGAACTTTCTATCAAACTTGTCTACTATTTTACAGGTACTTTATCTTTTAGGTCTTTTATCGTGATGTTTTGGTCGCCAGACAGAATATCGCCACCTCGCAAAAGACGTCAACGAACTGGGCGATCTCGTTATCTGATGTGGTGGTGGGGAAGTGGAGGTAATGGTGCAAAAGTGATGTTCCCTGTAGGAAAGAGTTGTTTTTGGCATGTAGTGACTATACAGAAAGGTAGTCTCGTAATAGAAGCAAAAAGTAGATTCAATGAAGGGGAAATGAGGAAGAAAGAGGAAGGGAACATCTGCAGAAAAAAGGATGAATGGTCGTGTCTGTCTGTCTGTCTGTATTTGTCTATGTCTGTACGTCTGCCTGTCGATCTGTCTGTCTATTCTCTCTCTCTCTCTCTTGTAGTAAAATAAGAGAATCAAAAAGCAGATTCAACGAAGCAGATTCAACGAAAGAGGAATGACTAAAGGAAACATTGTAGAAAGAGCAAAGTTGGGAATCTCTCTCTCTCTCTCTCTCTCTCTCTCTATCTCTCTTCAGTCCCTCCCGCTGGTGCGTCGTGACCCCGTTCCTCCTGCTCTCCGCTCCCTCAGTGGGGGAATACCTGCATCGACCCTCACGACGCGCCCTTTGATCACCCCCTCACCCCCTCCTCGCTCCCCGTCCCCACCCAAAACCGCAATGCATGACCCTCCTCTCTCTGTCCCTCAAACGCGCCACACCCAACCCAGTCTGCCACAAACTGTCTACCTTTTCGCAAGCCACGCCCTCTCCTTTCCCTCTCCTACTCTCCCTCCCGCGACCTCCTGCCCATATTCTTAAACTCACATTTAAAACGGATCTCGTAGGAGTTTTGGGCATTTAAAGGGGTAGTTTTATGACCCAGGTGACGATTTGATCTTTCTTTTGTACCATGGACCTAAAGAAACACTCATTAGAACTCGATTAATTTCCTTTTTGGCTTTTTGGGATGGCTGATGTGAGGCGGAAGGGTCTGAGAATACTATAAAAAAGTATATAAAGTAAAGTATATAAAGTAAAAGTATATAAAGTCACATTGCTCTCGTCCACCTTTCCGCGCGCCATTCTCCTCTCTGTCTATACATTTGCACACGCCACGCCCCTCCGTGTTCGTGTGCCTCTTTGAACCCCAGCCACGCCCCCTCCTTTCATCCCTCCTCCAGACCACCCCAATTACAACGCCAACCCTCCATTAACGGGCCACATTCTACAACCCTCTGCCCGCATTTCTCTCCATCACTTCGCATTCCCCGGTAAGTACACGGGAGCAAAGCCACAATTACCGCCCTCCACCGGCCATCAGTACGTCACCACGACACCCTAAATGACCCGACTACGACGACCGCCTCGGCACTCCGCTAAACTACTGGTCGAGTGTTTCAGCGAGACTGTTATTAACCTATTATCAGCGCAACACTTTCCGCTCGCGACCATTAGTAATACGCAACATGGTGATTTTCGCTTCACTAACGCCGTCGGAACATCAGTCACGTCAACATAAAGCACGTCAGCGCCCTCCCTTCTGACGTGCCTCCTCCCTCGTACCGTGTTCCCAAACGTTTCGGCACCTCATTAAGTCCGCTCGAAAACGTTTTCTTGGAGGTTGTGGAGACTTTCACTCGGAGGGTTTATGATCCTAGTGATGGTGCTACAAGAGTTCTGCTCCAAGAATGGGAAAATACATACGAGAGAACACGATTTAAAATGCTCGTATAGAAATCCCCAAATGCTCGATAATTCGGCCTTTTCAATTCTTTCAGGAGGGAAGCATCAAGGCACCTCTGGAACTGAATTAGCTACCTGGTCGTTTTCTTTTTCAATTTTGTCTATCCCATAAAGAAATAAAAACGATCCTTTCTTGTCTATGTTAAGGACGCCATGAGTGAAGCGGCTGGCAGCACAGGGGCAACAAGGATGGTCGGATGAATGATCTGCCACAACGACGAGGCGGACAGTCGTGACATGCAGCAAGCAGGTCCGCTCACTTGGAGGATGGGGCGTGGTGGTGCGGCTAAGGGAGAGAAAGGTATGGAAATGGGTCTTGAAATGGATGCATCTCATAATCCTTACTGGGGACCCTGAGTCATCGTAAGCAGTCTTCCTTCCAACGGAAAAAAGTAAGAGGAGTGAACGGCGGGAATGATAGAGAGACGAAAAAACTTCCTACATGTGTGTAAGGGGGGGGGGGGGAGGGCGTGACACGAAAATTTACGGGACAGAGCAAGACAGAGGAGATGGATGAGGATGACAAGGATGAGGGGGGTGGAGGGTCGGGGCGTGCAGGCGGGCAGCAACACCAGCAGCGCACGGCCACACTGCAGAGCCGCCCTCCCGTGTCTTATCTGGGTGACACGAGGGCAGGGGCATTCGACTCGCCTCGCCGCGCGCCGGGAAAGGAGCGGCGCGTGAGGCGAGGCAGCCGGCTTACTTCCTGCCAGCTCCGGATCCAGACAAGAGATCGTAACCTGTTAATGTCGTGATGGCGGCCGACGGGACAAAGGCGACCTGAGGAGAGCGTGCACCTGCAAGGATCGACACAAAGGTCACTGAGCCGCCAGCTGGGCCAGACAGGTGAAGCGGAAGACCGGTGAGGTGGTCAGTAGGTGAGGCCGATGATAAGGCCGATAACAGGGAGAGAGGGTTTCGGGGGAGGCTGACCAGGTGATGCTTATTTAACTGGGATGTAGAGGAGGACCGAAACTGACGGGTGAGCTGACGAATGGAGGCGATAAGGTTGGCGCTGATGACTGGCGCACTGACGAGGGGAAGGCGTGGCAGGTGTGGCGATGACAGGTGTCTACTTAGGTGATAATGAGGACACGGAAAAGTAATGACAGACACCGCGATTACAGGTAAATATGACGAGAGGCGTGTTGATGAGTTGGATGCACTGACAGGTCTGGTGATGGCTGATGTGGTGAGTGCGGTGACAGGTGTGGTGATGGGAGGTGTGTGGTGACAGGTATGGCGATAGGTGAGTGTGATGATGGGAGGTGAGTGTGGTGATGGGAGGTGTGTGTGGTGACAGGTGTGGTGATGGGAGGTGTGTGTGGTGACAGGTGTGCAGGTTGGTGGCAGGTGTGGATAATGGAAAGTAGAATTAGTAGTAGTTTTAGTAAAGCGTTTGACAAAGTTCCTCACCAACGACTGTTGCTTAAATTACAGGCTCACGGAGTAGAGGGTAAAGTTTTGAACTGGGTCAAGGCGTGGCTTAGCAATAGGAAGCAAAGAGTGCAAATCAATGGTAAAAGATCTGACTGGGGATGTGTTACGAGTGGGGTCCCACAAGGTTCGGTATTAGGTCCACTTTTGTTTATTATTTATATCAATGACAGGAATTAGTAGTGATGTTAGTAAATTTGCAGATGATACCAAGATCGGTAGAGTAATTGAGTCGGACCAGGACGCTAGTATTCTCCAAGGTGAACTCAACAGATTATATGACTCATGGATAAATGGCAGATGGAGTTCAATGTAGGGAAGTGCAGTATTCTGAGTGTAGGTAGGAACAACCCCTCACATAACTATTGCTTAAATGACACTCTCATAAGTAGGTCTGGGTGCGAGAGGGATTTAGGGCTCATAGTGAGCTCTGATCTCCGTCCAAGGGCACAATGCATTCAAGCTAGAAATCGAGCTAATAGGGTACTGGGATTTATTTCAAGGAGCGTAAGCAACAGAAGCCCCGAAGTCTTCCTCAAACTATATTTAGCATTAGTTAGACCTCATCTTGACTATGCGGTTCAGTTCTGGTCACCCTACTATAGAATGGATATCAAAATGTTAGAATCGGTGCAGAGGAGGATGACTAAGATGATTCAGGGGTTGAGAAACTTGCCATACGAGGAAAGACTCAAACAGTTAAACTTGCATTCTCTAGAAAGGCGAAGGGTGTGGAGACATGATCGAGGTTTATAAATGGATGAAGGGCTTTAATAAGGAGACATTCATAAGGTTTTGTTGGTAAGAGAACCGGGTAGGACACGAAGTAACGGGTTTAAACTGGATAAATTCAGATTCAACAGGGACATAGGCAAAAATTGGTTTACTAATAGGGTGGTGGATGAGTGGAATAGGCTTAGCAGTCATGTGGTGAGTGCCAATACAATTGTCACATTCAAAAATAGACTAGATAAATTCATGGACAGCGATATTAGGTGGGGTTAGATACACGGGAGCTTAGGGTCAAAGGAGCTGCCTCGTACAGGCCTACCGGCCTCTTGCAGACTCCTGCGTTCTTATGTTCTTATGTTCTTAAGTAATGGTTGTGACCTGTTCGAGTGAAAGGTGAAGGCGGCGTGATAGGACGAGGGTGAGAACTAAGCGACTGACGAACAATGGCACGGTGCAGTAGGTTAGGTTAGGTTAGGTTAGGTTTAGAAGAAAAAAAATCTGAGGTATAATAATTATTTACTTTCAGATCCGATACGAACACGGTCTTAATCAACATCTGCCTTACATGCATGGGACAAAGCAGGAAAAACATGTGCATGGTGACCTGGACCTCCACAGTTTCCTCCTTTCCAAACACGTCCACACAATTAACACGAAGCGACCCCGTTAGGAGAGAGACTGATAACGCGGCTGTACACACGCAGCACAACAACCTCCTCGGAAAACAAAGAAACGGACGGAAAAGAAATCGCAATGCGGCTGATTCTTCGTCTGCTGCGGGGACTAAGTTCAAACTCTACAATGGGAAATCGATTAACTCGCCTCATTCATGCCTCCATATACATGCAGCCTCGAGGAGACCCATTGGATACGTAGCACTTTTTCCTCCAAAAACTCGCTGTAATGGTGGGTGGGACGAGCCTGGCGGTGCGGAGGTGAATTTCTGCTGAGTTTGTGATGCTCAGCAAATATGGGAAGATTATGGCTCGCTTGTGCTGGGAGCGGGTGAGGCTGCGGGTCAGCTCAAGGGAAGCTGCCACCTGGAAACAGAGGGCAAGGTGGGAGGGAAAGAGGGGGAAGACATGGAAATTACAGATGGAGAACGAAATTTCTTGGTAACTCATCGCTGAGGCCACAGGCTTGGAAGACGACGCAGAGATGATGATTTTCGCTTCTACATATTTCTTAGTGACGATGCTGATTCTATTGACCTCATGTAAAGCAAAAGTAGGAATAAGAAGGATGAGGTGGAAGAGGAGGAGCAGGAGACGAAGGCGAAGAAGGAGGAGAATGATACGAGGGCGGAGGAGGAGGAGACGATGGCGAAGGAGGAGGAGACGAAGACAGAGGAAGAGAAAGGGGAAAACACGGAGGAAGGGAGCTGCTGGAAGGAATGCTATAATATGGAAAATAAAAGTTAATTTAAATCGTATACATTTCCCAATTCATTATACAGGATTTTTCTTCACTAACAGAATCTTGTGCCGCGTCTCACTGCTGGTTCATTCTCTAGTTTTCCTGCTTCAAATTCCTTGCGTGACACGTTTTGGTTCTGGGACCTGCTCTGCTGCCCAAGGACACCGCACAAGGCAGCAGGTAAAAAAAAAGTCTCACCGTCCCGAGGCGCTGACGGTGTTCTTTGTTCGGAAATCAGACACAACCATAAGGAGCGCATCGGGGAACACAGGTCAGCAAACACCCGGCATTAGCAGGCATAACTTTGGCCGGACACACACACACACACACACACACCACACACACACACACACACGCAAAAACACACACAGTAGCAACAACAACATATGGTCCACACCTCCAGTCTCTCAATTATCTTCAGCCAATGAGACGCATGAGCTTTGGGGTTTAAAATTTCCATGTTTGAATGTATATACGTACTGTATTTATGTATGAATATATGTATGTTGGAGCCCGAATAACAATGCATGGTGTGAATGTATGATGTACAGAGAAGTAAAGGCAGAATAGAAGAGGAAAATGTAGAAGGGAAAGGAGAGGAGAGGAGGAGACTAACACAGCACATCACCACACAAATACAATCGCTACACCATCACAACACCAACAAAACACTACATAACTACAATCGCAACACAACACCATCACCACGACACAACACGACCACCACACAATCACAACTCCAAACAGACACACTAACGACCTCTAGCGGCGGAAAGTTGCAGTAACGCGTAGGAGTTTCAAACATTTCGGTGCTTACACACCCATCTGATGAGGCTGTAGAGGTTGTGGGTATTTCCATGGGTGGGTTATGAGCCCGGTGGTAGCTGGACAAGGCCTCTGTACTACGAAAGCGAGAAAAACGCTCATGCAAACCTGATTCATAATCACTGCGGTAATGCCCCTCCCCACCTCCAAAGGGCCAGGCGTGGAAAGAGCTTGTGTGGCTTGTGGTGGGGAAAGGGGAGGAAGGAGATATATATATATATATATATATATATATCGGACGCGATATAAAAAGACTAGCATCGGCTACTGGTATATATATATATATATATATATATATATATATATATATATATATATATATATATATATATATATATATATATATATATATATATATATATATATATATATATATATATATATATATATATATATATATATATATATATATATATATATATATATATATATATATATATATATATATATATATATATATATATATATATATATATATATATATATATATATATATACACACACACACACACACACACACACACACACACACACACACACACACACACACACACACACACACTTACATAAATCTTTCATTTGTTTTACACCGGATGGCCTGTAATTGAATATCTTTAGCAATTAGTGTATATTTTACTGTGGCAGCAGATCTGCCCTTGCCTCCTGCATCACCTGGCGTACACTTAGTGAGTTACGGCTCCTGCAAAGGCTCAAATTGCAGGATGAATGCGAGAAAAAATGTATAAAATAGTCGACTCAAAGCAAGTTTAATTTAAAATTGTACTACAAAAATTGTATATTATGCGAGGCAAGAAATTCTCACACACCGAGTAATTCTTTATCAGCGGGTGATATCCGACCCCCCACGAGGCTCCGCAGAGCTACGAGAGAGAGAGAGAGAGAGAGAGAGAGAGAGAGAGAGAGAGAGAGAGAGAGAGAGAGAGAGAGAGAGAGAGAGAGAGAGAGAGAGAGAGAGAGAGAGAGAGAGAGAGAGAGAGAGAGAGAGAGAGAGAGAGAGAGAGAGAGAGAGAGAGAGAGAGAGAGAGAGAGAGAGAGAGAATGTTCCACGTGTCTTTGCCTTCCTAATGCCTCGATCCGCTTACCTCGTTCACTCGAGCTCCTTATAAGGCAGCACCTCATCCCTGGCGGGTATCTGGAGTACGTCTCTCCGCCCGACACCATCCCCCTCCCCTTCCTTCCCACCACCCACACCACCTCTTCCCCCCCCTTCATATTACATCCCACTACACACCACCCTAACCTAGACCGGGCTCCGCATTGGGTTGTTTTCCTCCCTTCATTCTCTCCCATCTCCCTATTCACATCCCACTACCTACCTACAGCCCCTATATGTACTGTATAATGAGCAGCAGGAATAGCCCTGGGATGCAGAAAGCCTAACAGTAGCTTTCCATTAAGTCTTTGGGGTCCTCGTTACGTGGCCTATCACGGACGCGGCGGCCGTACGTGTACTCGTAAAAACCAGCGTGGCGGGGACGTGTTGCCAAAAATCGAGTGGACTTCGAGGAGAGTGATGAGCCCAATTTCTGGCTCCAGATTGAAGTTAATCAGCACCTGCAACAGCCAGCCTGCCAAGACCCTGCACCGATCAGCCACTCTGGACATCGAGCACAGCGGGCAGACAACCAAGAATCCTACACATCTTCCCGACCATCCACGTCCGCCCGATCTAATTCCTACATGCGTCCGTGTGGTGACCCGGCCGACAATCTGCTTGACTTACTCTGTTTACACTTGAGTTTAGTGAGCCCAAGCAGGTAGTCTATTGATCCCAGCACCCAACCTACGCCACTCGCCTACCCGGTGCCGACTTTGCCGCCAGCACCACCAAAGACTAGAGGGAGAAAAAAAGATCAGAGGCCTTCTTTATGGCGTCAATTAGCAAGTCATCTGGATGCCAAGAACTCCGGGAGTGACGGCCAATTAGGGAGAGAAAGTGAGTGTGACCTCGCCACTCCCCTTAGCCAACGACCCCTCCTTTCCCCTCCTGCCTCTCCACCACCACCACCACCCGTTGACCATTGCCTCCCTTACCACCACCACCCCAGCCTACGATTACCACTTCATCCAAACTATCACACCTACCACACCCATTGCCACAACGACCACCAGGCATAACCACACCCATATCCACACCAAGCATTCCGGCTACCACCAACGCCAACTGTTACCACCACCACCACCATCACCACAAGAACTCCACCCCCACCCCCTTCAACTACGCTATCACCAACACCAACCGTCACGATCAGGCGTCCTCTTTTAATCCTGGTCACGATCAACCCCGAAAAAAAAAAAAAAAAAACTACCATCACTACCATCACCACCACTATTAGAGCAATCACCAACACCAATTCTCACGACCATCACCCACAACCATACCAATTAGTAACGCCAGAAACATCACGACCACACCACCACCACCGCCAATAACAACAACCAAAGTTAAAATTATGACAGGGAAAGGTAAGCGAATAAGCACTGGACTACTTTGGTTTACTTTATTACTCCAGACTTTCTCGTTTGTTCATCGTAAATACCAATGGAGAGAACTAGTCCAAGCCTTCACTCCTCACCCATGCCTCAGTGTTACGGCCTCTGTGAACGTTTTTCTGCTCTTGATCTGACGTTTCATGCAGCAGCCTCCCACCTACTTGCAACTCCTCTACCCAGTCTCACCCTACGACACCTTCCTCCATGCTGCTCCCTACCTCAGAGACGCTCCCAGCTCCATTACATCTCGTCATATTTATTAATTAACCTCCTTTTTTTCCCCTTAGGAATTCTACGATATGGTTGTGGGTTTACATACCAAATGAGAAGGCGAAGAGACTCATCCTCGGCATTACTGTTCGGTTCCTCTGTGCTCGATGCGGAAAATTACTCCCTTTTTTACGTAATGCGAATGGCTAGCCTAAAATATTTTGTTTGACATACAAATGAGAGTCAGACCTTTATATCTGTTATTGAAATTTCACGCTTTAGACTCACTCGCCCCGGAGACACGGGCTGCCAGCGGTGAGATGTGCTTCAAGAGTCAAGATCACAGCACATTCCTCGGCTCAAAACTGAACGAATTCGTGTTTTTCGTGTGGCTATTTTCTGGCAGGGCGGCGTCTCGTCCTCTTTAATTACAAAGTCCATCTAACACAGAATGTTTGGCACCCCGGCATGGAGGATGCCCCTCTTCCTTCCCTGCCCTCCCTTTCCCCTCTCCCCATCACTCCCCACCCACCCCATCCCCTCGCCGTCAGACTTTCCAGCGTATCCTAACAGGCTCGCCGGGTGGTCCGGGTCTTTACTCAGGATCGGTGCGCGCCAACACTTTTTACAATATATATCTTAGCCGTGATAACAAATACCGCAAACCGATATTGCCCTTCTTCTTCTCTCTCTTTCTCTCCCTAACCAGAGAACATTGAAAATAATAAAAATATATATATATATATATATATATATATATATATATATATATATATATATATATATATATATATATATATATATATATATATATATATATATATATATATATATATATATATATATATATATATATACACACCCTATATATATTCTCTCCTTTCGTCCATCTATCTATCTATCAATCTATCTATTTATCCATCTACCTATCTAAAGTAACGGTAAAGTTAAGGGTATACCCTATAGCTGCGCGTGGCCTCGGTGCTCATCTCCGCCGCACAGGCCCTTGAGCCTGTGGTGGTAAGAACCCATTATCCTGAGACAGGCCAGAGGGACATCCGGGTTCAAACAGTCTACCTTCTCGAGATACCTTATGACGCCCATTCCGAAAAGGATGATGAAAAGCTGGCTGAAATGCCTGCCGATTGCCTGGGGAATCGAACCTGGGCCCAATGATTCTTAGCTACACACTCAAAATGTATATATATATATATATATATATATATATATATATATATATATATATATATATATATATATATATATATATATATATAGAGAGAGAGAGAGAGAGAGAGAGAGAGAGAGAGAGAGAGAGAGAGAGAGAGAGAGAGAGAGAGAGAGAGAGAGAGAGAGAGAGAGAGAGAGAGAGAGAGAGAGAGAGAGAGAGAGAGAGAGAGAGAGAGAGAGAGAGAGAGAGAGAGAGAGAGAGAAATAAATAAATATAGATAGATAGATATATATATAAACAGATAGATAGATAGATAAATAGATATAGAAATATAGAAAAATAGAAAAATATAGATAGATAGATAGATATAGACAGATATATAGGTAAAATACAAAATAGAGAGAAAGATAAGAGAACATATATATGTGTGTGTGTGTGTGTGTGTGTGTGTGTGTGTGTGTGTGTGTGTGTGTGTGCGCGCATCAGCAACCTGTACTACAAATTATATCCTCAAAATTTTCCAGACGGGCCAAAAAAAAAAGTCTCCTTAATACTGATAATCGCGGGAGAAGACTATGATCCAAGGCCACTGGCGCCCAAAACAAAGTACAAATACCTGATCTTAAGCAAACAAGGTTCCAGAAAACACATCCTCCACAAGAAACTAATTAAAATAACGTACCTTTTAAAAATATCCCCGACAGTTTGAAATCATAAATATTTAGCGGCGGATATATTCATAATGATGAAGGAAGAGCAGCAACAACAACAACAAAAGTGCGTACAGGTGTTCCTGAGGGAGCTGTACCTGAGCGCGGCTGAGTGGGAAGAGCTAATTACCTTGCTACCTGGCTAGTAATTACCAAGAAAATTGGTCGGATCTCAGGTAAGGAGTTTCTCAATTTGAAGATGCGGTCGATAAATGAGAGAGAGAGAGAGAGAGAGAGAGAGAGAGAGAGAGAGAGAGAGAGAGAGAGAGAGAGAGAGAGAGAGA